>NC_079193.1:361325412-361625412 GCF_029499605.1 Hyla sarda
ATGAAAATGAGTCTACAAAAAAATAAAATAAAATAAAAGAAATGACATGAGGGTCAGGTAATAGCTTTTAACCCCTTATTAACTAGTTTTACCAGTGGAATTTTTTTTTCTGTTGGACCATTGACTTTCATATTAGTTCTTTAATGTATGTATTTATATATATAAAAAAAAAAGCATAAAGTAAATAAATAAATATAAATAAATACATAAATAAACAAACAAACAAATAAAAATAAATAATAAATATATAAATACATTTATTATTTATTTATTTTTATTTGATTGTTTATTTATGTATTTATTTATATTTATTTATTTATTAATTTACTTTATGCTTTTTTTATTTATTTTTTTTGGTCCAGTAAATAAAATTTACTAAAAAAGTTTTTGTGCACTTTTTTTCTTCTTTTTTTCATCATCTAATGCGGTGTTCCCAAACTCTTGGTTGTCCAGATGTTGCAAAACTACAACTCCCAGCACGCCTGGACAGCCGTTGGCTGTCCAGGCATGCTGGTAATTGTAGTTTTGCAGAATGACGATTTAATGCACATTAACTGATTTTTTTAACTGTTTATTTATAAACTTTTTCAGATTTTTACCATTATGGTGCCGAGAACAATGAGGGAGATTTATCAAAACCTGTCCAGAGGAAAAGTTGCTCAGTTGCCCATTATTGTAAATGGCAAATGTTAGGTTGATGCCATTATCTTCCATTAAGTCCCAGGAGCTTCAAGTCGATAAAGTTGGGGCAAAACAGGCAAAAATTGGCGGCACGGAGGTATTTATTTTCTTTTTTGATCTTTGGGGTTAAGTGGAAAAAAAATTGTGTCACACAGCCCCATGTCCCACACTATTTGCATCACAGAATTTAGCTCAGATTTTGTCTCACTCTGAAATCAACCCCTTCCATTTCCTCTCTCTCATAGACTTCAATAGGCAGCCGTAACTGAACCCTCAGTGAGCTGATTCATCTGGAATCATAGTATGTCAGTATCCCGCTGTCTGCCCATGTTTTATGCTGCCCATTAAAAAAAAACTGGTGACAGATTCCCTTAAAGGGGTACTCCACTGGAAAACATTTTCTTTTAAATCAACTGGCGTCAGAAAGTTAAACAGATTTGTAAATTACTTCTATTAAAAAATCTAAATCCTTCCACTACTTATCAGCTGCTGTATGTTCCGCAGGAAGTTCTTTTCTTTTTTAATTTCCTTTCTGTCTGACCTCTCTGCTGACACCTCTGTCTATTTTAGGAACTGTTCAGAGTAGGAGAAAATCCCCATAGCAAACCTAACCTCCTAACCTGCTCTGGACAGTTCCTGACATGGACAGAGGTGTTAGCAGAGAGCACTGTGGTCAGACTGGAAAGAACTACACAACTTCCTGTGGAGCATACAGCAGCTGATAAGTACTGGAAGGATTAATATTTTTTTAATGGAAGTAATTTACAAATCTGTTTAACTTTCTGATTACCAGTTGATTTAAAAGAAAATGTTTTCCAGTGGAGTACCCCTTTAAATCGTCAGCAGAACTGACATGGTGCAGATTTAAAACTGTCACCAGTTTTTATAGGCAGCATGAAACAGGGGTGGGCAGTGTGTAGCCAGATTATTAGAAGAAGAAATCAAGCTCGGCAAAGTTACATAAAACTTTGGATTTTATTCCAAGACCGACATGAATGAACAGGAGTAAAGCATATGTTCCAGATAGATCAAGTCACTGAGGCTTCAGCTTACAGCTACCCATTGAAGTCTACGGAGAGGGGAGATGGGTGGGGTTAGTTGCAGAGTGAGACAGAGACAGAAATCACGCAGAGTTGCTGCTGAAAGCTCTAGTATGTGTTATAGCTTACTCCAGTGCTGGCTTCACAGCTTTCACTACTTATTACTGCTTTATAATGTCCTCCATGCTTCTGCTGCTTTTAAGGATCTGCCATTGAGATAACAGGGAGTGTGCAGTGTATGGGGGACATCATAACAGCTTGAAAAAGAACCTGTATCTCTGCTCTGGCTGTACAATGTACCTATTATATAGCTTCCTTATGTTGCTGTATATCAGTGGTCTCTGAACTGTGGACCTCCAGCTGTTGCAAATCTACAACTCCCAGCTGCTGGGAGTTGTAGTTTTGCGACAGCTGCAGGTCCAAACTTTGGAGACCACTGCTGTATGTACTGCTGATATTTCGTGACATAACCAGCAGTTTGTAGTTTCCTTGATACATAATAACCGGTGGGAAATTTACTTAACCGACACTTCTAAGACTTTTATTGTCGGAAAACCACAAAAATGTGTTCACAAGAGCCGTTTCCTGTCAAGAAATGCGTTGGCACAAAAGAAAGTTGTGTGTCCTACCCATGACGGACTGTGTGCTCATGTCACGCCGTGGATCATCAATCAGCAATAAGTATCGAGTATTGACACAGACTATAATATAGCACACCGGACATACGGCGAGAAAAACCAACAAGTGGCTTACAAAGCGAAGCGTGAAAAAAGGTGAACAAAAAATCATATCAGGAAATTTTTACTATAGGTGTCATTCATGGCTGCTAATAATATAATAACTCATTCAGTGCCACCGGTTTGTATATGCAAAGTAGCTCTCGAACAGAAGAATTTGCTCTTTGCTGCCCCCTATGGTTAAAGTGGTACTCCGCTGGAAAATATACAGATTTTTTTTTTATTTTTTTTTTTATTAACTGGTGCCAGAAAGTTATACAGATTTGTCAATTATTTCTATAACAAAATATCAATCCTTCCAGTACTTATTAGCTGCTGTAGGCTCCAGAGGAAGTTTTTTTTCTTTTTGAATTTTTTTTCCGTCTGACCGCAGTGCTCTCTGCTGACACCTCTGTCTGTGTCAGGAACTGTCCAGAGTAGGAGAGGTTTGCTATGGGGATTTTCTCCTGCTCTGGACAGTTCCTGACACGGACAGAGGTGTCAGCAGAGAGCACTGTGGTCAGACAGAAAATAAATTCAAAAAGAAAAGAACTTCCTCTGGAGCATACAGCAGGATTAATTCCTCTGGAAGGATTAAGATTTTTTAATAGAAGTAATTTACAAATCTGTTTAACTTTCTATCACCAGTTGATTTGAGAAAAAAATGTTTTCCACCAGAGTATCCCTTCAGGGTCAAGTATGACTTGAATAATTGATACTTCCCATAGGTGGCAGCAGAGAGCAAGCTCTTGTTCCTCTATGGAGCAGCTATTTGCATACTTTTTTTTTATCATGGACCAATGCATGGTCTATATAAGCCTCCATGTGTCAGTTTGGCAGTTCCCTCAATAAGAAGCACTGACTTCCAGTCCCACATGATATTGTGCAAAAGATAACATATTCCACAAAGGAGTCCTGTATGTGAGAAAGGGTATTGTTCATTTAAAAATCTGTCCTGCTCATTTCATTGTAGTTTTTATAGGTTAAAAAGAATAATTTTTCTGTGTGGAAATAAAACAAGGGCAAATTGGATGTGTTCAGAAATCTGTATAGAAGCTCCTTCAGGAGAGGAGTGAGGATGGCTGATAACAGACCCGTCAGAGAATAGCTTCTCTGATGGACTCTGCTCTACATAGTCATTGCTTAACCCAATAGTATATAAAGGACTTATTAATGTGCTAATGTATGGACCTACGAAAGAGGGTTGCAATACCCTTGAAATACATTGCCCTTTGTTGTTATCTTCTTTGCTTAATATTATTTCAATAATCTTTTTTAAACTTTTTAAACAAGTAATTTCCTCTGTCTGGAACATCGGGTAGCGCCAAACTCACAAGCATCTTCCCCTCCATGCTGACTCCAGTTTCTTTGCTCTATATTGGACACAGCAGGAGACTGTAAAAGAGAAACTAAGCAAAATCATTCATAAATATGCGTTAAGATTTTTTTTTTTGGAATCATAATAATCACAAAGCAAAAATAAACAGAAAATGTTTCGTAGCAACCATTGGTTTCCCTAATGCAAAAAATAGAGATGGATTCTACATTATGTAAGGTCACGTGGGTTGGAAATGGGGAACACATTGGAGCAGATTTACTATTATAAATGAGCCAGATTTCTGGTGTAATATACACCAAACAACTGTCAACTGGTGCCAGAAAGTTAAACAGATTTGTAAATTAATTTTATTAAAAAATCTTAATCCTTCCAGTGCTTATCAGCTGCTGTTATGATCCACAGGAAGTTCTTTTCTTTTTGAATTTCCTTTCTGCCTGACCACAGTGCTCTCTGCTGACACCTCTGTCCATTTTAGGAAATGTCCAGAGCAGGAGCAAATCTCCATAGCAAACCTATCCTGCTCTGGTCAGATCCTAAAATGGACAGAGGTGTCAGCAGAGAGCACTGTGGTCAGGCAGAAAGGAAATTCAAAAATAAAAGAACTTCCTGTGGATCATACAGCAGCTGATAAGTACTGTGTGGATTAAGATTTTTTAATAGAAGTAATTTGCAAATCTGTTTAACTTTCTGGCACCAGTTAATTTAAAAAAAAATGTTTTCCAGTGGAGTACTCCTTTAAAGCTCAAGCTAGAGGATACCATGTTGCTCTACAGGTGTGTTCCCAGTGTTGGTAGCGTTTGGTGCAGTGGACCAGTGGGTCAATGAGTCCAGGTCGTTCACAGGAGGCAGAGATGTAGTCAAACACAGGCAGGTGACACCGATTTTTGCAGCAATCTGGGTCAGCAACAAAAGGGTTGGGTTAGGGTGCATGGACTATCTAGATCAGGACAGACACCACCTTTAGGAATTCAAGGAACCAACAATGCACAGGATGCTGGGTGGAACCCTCTTTAACCCCTTAAGGACCGGGGGTTTTTCCATTTTTGCATTTTCGTTTTTTGCTCCTTGCCTTTAAAAAATCATAACTCTTTCAATTTTGCACCTAAAAATCCATATGATGGCTTATTTTTTGCGCCACCAATTCTGCTTTGTAATGACGTCAGTCATGTTGCCCAAAAATCTACGGTAAAACGGAAAAAAATGATTAAAATGATCCCCTACTTATATAGGTTTGATTTTGTCGGACTTCTGGAAAAAATCATAACTACATGCAGGAAAATTAATACGTTTAAAATTGTCATCTTCTGACCCCTATAACTTTTTATTTTTCCGTGCATGGGGCGGTATGAGGGCTAATTTTTTGCGCCATGATCTGAAGTTTTTAACGGTACCATTTTTGCATTGATAGGCCTTATTGATCGTTTGATCATTTTTAAATGATATATAAAGTGACCAAAAATGCACTATTTTGGACTTTGGAATTTTTTTGCGCGCACGCCATTGACCAAGCGGTTTAATTAATTATATATTTTTATAATTCGGACATTTCCGCACGCGATGATACCATATATGTTTATTTTTATTTACACTGTGTTTTTTTTTTTTTTATTGGAAAAGGGGGGGGTGATTCAAACTTTTAATAGGGGAGGAGTTAAATGATCTTTATTCACCTTTTTTTTTTCCACTTTTTTTTTGCAGTGTTATAGGTCCCATAGGGACCTATAACACTGCACACACTGATCATTGTTATCCCATAGGGACCTATAACACTGCACACACTGATCATTGTTATCCCATAGGGACCTATAACACTGCACACACTGATCTTCTATGTTGATCACTGGTTTCTCATAAGAAACCAGTGATCGACGATTCTGCCGCATGACTGCTCATGCCTGGATCTCAGGCACTGAGCAGTCATTCGGCGATCGGACAGCGAGGAGGCAGGTAGGGGCCCTCCCGCTGTCCTGTCAGCTGTTCGGGATGCCGCGATTAGCCGCGGCTATCCCGAACAGCCCACTGAGCTAGCTGGCAACTTTCGGTTTCGGTTTCGCTCTGAGCGCGCGGCTAAAGGGTTAATAGCGCGCGGCGCCGCGATCGGCGCTGCGCGCTATTAGAGGCGGGTCCCGGCTTCACTATGACGCCGGGCCCGCCGTGATATGACGCGGGGTTACTGTGTAACCCAGCGTTATATCAGGAGAGCAGGACCAAGGACGTACCGGTACGTCCTTGGTCCTTAAGGGGTTAAAGGGGTATTCCAGGAAAAAACTTTTTTATATATCAACTGGCTCCAGAAAGTTAAACAGATTTGTAAATTACTTCTATTAAAAAATCTTAATCTTTTCAATAATTATCAGCTGCTGAAGTTGAGTTGTTATTTTCTGTCTGGCAACAGTGCTCTCTGCTGACATCTCTGCTTGTCTCGGGAACTGCACAGAGTAGAAGAGGTTTGCCATGGGGATTAGCTTCTAAACTGGGCGGTTCCCGAGACACGTGTCATCAGAGAGCACTTAGACAGAAAAGAACAACTCAACTTCAGCAGCTCATAAGTACTGAAAGATTAATATTTTTTAATAGAAGTAATTTACAAATCTGTTTAACTTTCTGGCGCCAGTTGATATATGTATAAAAAAGTTTTTTTTTCCTGGATTACCCCTTTAATAGTTACTGTTAGCAGTGATAGATGGCGGAAGAATTAAAAGTGTCATTTCTAACCTTTTAAATAAGGTAAAGAGGTTGCAGTGACCCCTATAGGCCAAAACTGTAAGTGTATCAGAGGAGCTATGGCGTCGGATGGGAGAGGGTGGCACAAATAGGAGGCTTCTAGAACAAGCAGCAATCCAATGGGGAGCCACTTGTCTGCAGAAGAAAGGGCAGAGATTGGAGTAAGATTAAAGGGGTTATCCAGGAAAAAAATTCTTTTATATATATATTAACTGGCTCCAGAAAGTTAAACAGATTTGTAAATTACTTCTATTAAAAAAATCTTAATCCCTTCAGGACTTATGAGCTGCTGAAGTTGAGTTGTTCTTTTCTGTCTAAGTGCTCTCTGATGACACGTGTCTCGGGAACCACCCAGTTTAGAAGCAAATCCCCATAGCAAACATCTTCTAAACTGTGCGGTTCCCGAGACACGTGTCATCAGAGATCACTTAGACAGAAATTAACAACTCAACTTCAGAAGCTCATAAGTACTGAGAGGATTAAGATTTTTTAATAGAAGTAATTTACAAACTGTTTAACTTTCTGGAGCCAGTTGATATATATAAAAAAGTTTTTTCCTTGATAACCCCTTTAAATTACCATATCAGGACCAGCGGTGGCAGAAGTGAGTGACAGAGCCAGCACCAGTCACCGGTGTTCATGACTTGTGCCATATATAGTATATGGTTTTATACGCTTCTTTGCCTCCTCCAAGAAAGTGGTATTTCCAGGAAAAAGGCACGGCCTAAATGCGCCAAAAAAGTTTTTTTCCTGGATTACCCCTTTAATAGTTACTGTTAGCAGTGATAGATGGCGGAAGAATTAGAAGTGTCATTTCTAACCTTTTAAATAAAGTAAAGAGGTTGCAGTGACCCCTATAGGCCAAAACTGTAAGTGTATCAGAGGAGCTATGGCGGCGGATAGGAGAGGGTGGCACAAATAGGAGGCTTCTAGAACAAGCAGCAATCCAATGGGGAGCCACTTGTCTGCAGAAGAAAGGGCAGTGATTGGAGTAAGATTAAAGGGGTTATCAAGGAAATTTATATATATATATATATATATATATATATATATATATATATATCAACTGGCTCCAGAAAGTTAAACAGATTTGCAAATTACTTCTATTAAAAAATCTTAATCCTTTCAGTACTTATGAGCTTCTGAAGTTGAGTTGTTCATTTCTGTCTAAGTGCTCTCTGATGACACGTGTCTCGGGAACCGCCCAGTTTAGAAGCAAATCTCCATAGCAAACATCTTCTAAACTGGGCGGTTCCGGAGACAGGTGTCATCAGAGAGCACTTAGACAGAAAAGAACAACCTTAACTTCAGAAGCTCATAAGTACTGAAAGGATTAAGATTTTTTAATAGAAGTAATTTACAAATCTGTTTAACTTTCTGGAGCCAGTTGATATATAAAAAAAAGTTTTTTCCTGGAATACCCCTTTAAATTACCTTATCAGGACCAGCGGTGGCGGTAGTGAGTGACAGAGCCGGCGCCAGTCACCGGTGTTCATGACTTGTGCCATATATAGTATATGTTTTTATACGCTTCTTTGCCTCCTCCAAGAAAGTGGTATTTCCAGGAAAGGGGCACGGCCAAAATGCGCCAAAAATGAACCAAATTTTTTGACGCACGATTCTGGAGTAAAATAAGTCAACTAAATTGGTCTAAACATAGACTCTATCAGTGGTCTTCAACCTGCGTACCTCCAGATGTAGCAAAACTACAACTCCCAGCATGCCCGGACAGCCGTGGGCTGTCCGGGCATGCTGGGAGTTGTAGTTTTGCAACATCTGGAGGTACGCAGGTTGGAGACCACTGGACTACATAGTCTACAGATGTGCCAGATTTGACAAAAATCCTGACCTACTGAGACACATCTGGCCCATTTGAGGATAAGTTTGAAGAAGTTTGTTTCAATAAATTCTCCCTATATGTCATATTGGATTATTCCATTGACACTTTTTTTTGATCCAAGAAGACATGCAAGTCAAGTCAGTGTACAGTTTCAGTAATAATGTGAACAACGCCCAATAAGTTCCTCTCCAGTTGTTTATGTTAAAGGGGTATTCCAGGAAAAAGCTTTATATATATATATATATACATATATATATATATATATATATATATATATATATATATATATATATATATATATATATATATAAATCTCTACTGGCTCCAGAAAGTTAAACAGATTTGTAAATTACTTCTATAAAAAAAAAAATCCTTAATCCTTCCAATAATTATCAGCTGCTGAAGTTGAGTTGTTGTTTTCTGTCTGGCAACAGCACTCTCTGCTGACATCTCTGCTTGTCTCAGGAACTGCACAGAGTAGAAGAGGTTTGCTATGAGGATTTGCTTCTACTTTGGACAGTTCCCGAGACAGGTGTCATCAGAGAGCGCTTGGACAGAAAAGAACAACTCAACTTCAGCAGCTAAAAAGTACTGAAAGGATTAAAAAAAAATTTTATAGAAGTTTTACAAATTTACAAATCTGTTTAACTTTCTGGAGCCAGTTGAAAATTAAAAAAAAATTGTTTTTTCCTGGAATACCCCTTTAATAAATTCAAACAGATGCAGAAAAGCTGAAAGTGGCCGCATCCTGTTGTCTCTCCTTAAAGAGATAATACACCCCCCCCCCTCCCCATTCACTTTCATTCTCTAGCAGAGTAGATGAGATGACAGGATGCATGCTGTCTCACTATGCACAACGCTGCCTCAACTTTCACCGGAAAAGCCGCGTGATTGACAGGACGATAAGGAGTCACGTGATCTTGTTATTTCATTCATAAAAAATGATTTTTTTTTTTTGTTTTACTCAAAGGAAAAGCGTTTTCCTGCAAAGTCACAATGGACAAAACCATAGAGAGGAAACCCCTCCTCATGTGGAATTTCCTAATATCCCAGACCATGGGCTGTCGAGAATGGTCTGATTATTTGTGCAGGGGAGCGTCCTCCTCTTGTGCTGCTGCTAGACTCATCTGAGAGCAAACTACCGACCAGACTATAGATTTCCATATGTTCAACGCTCATACATGAGCAAAGTCATATTCTCCCAAAGTTATAATTTGTTGAAAATGTATTTAACATTTTTGAATTTTTGTAAATTTGACGATTTGAGGTGTCATTCGAATACTGCAAATAAATCAATAATTCTTACTAACTCTAAAAAATATTATTATTATTGTTATCATTAATAATAATAATAATAGCAAATACCATACTAAATAAAAAACCAAATGTTTTAGTTTATCAGACATTTTTATAAGAAGAAACCAATGTCCAGCGTTGCTCCCGCAAAAGTATGCTTCTTTATTGGCTTATAACATGAAAACCACAGGTATAAAGAGACCCGGTAGACACAGGTGACGCATTTCAGCCCTCCAAAGGGCCCTTTGGAGGGCTGAAACGCGTCACCTGTGTCTACCTGGTCTCTGTATACCTGTGGTTTTTATGTTAAAAGCCAATAAAGAAGCATACTTTTGCGGGAGCAACGCTGGACATTGGTTTCTTCTTATATATTTTGCAAAGTGGTGCGGTCACGGAGGAGAGCTGAATACCTTGAACAGATCAGACATTTTTATACAATATAATGTATTGAGTCTTACACCTAATAGCTCAGATAGCATTAAAATCGGTCCTTGACTTTTAATATGTTGAACATCTTGGCAAAACATTAACCTTTCTAATATACTTCATAAATAATTGCATCTCTTTGTATAAAAATCATGGCTTATAAATAAAGACCACTAGGGGTCCCCATACCATCCAAAACATAATCTCTTCAACTACAGCATATTTGTCCCAGCTGAAGCACAGGCATGGACTAGGTCCAGGAAGTGAGGGCAGAACTAGCACTCCTCTGTGCTCACTCTTGTCCTATCAGACTGCAGCATTAAAACAGAGAGGAGGGGGTTACAGAGCAGCCTGCAGTGATTGGATGAAAAGACACAGCACAGCACATCAGACTCAGGGAGGAAGTGAATGCATGGTGAGTGAGGGCGGGCTCAGTGCTTGCCTCAGACATGCCCCTTCTTAAGCAGTGGATGTCAGAATAAGTGAGCAGCAGAACAGAGGGATTTGTGAGCCAAATACAGAAGCTAGACACATAAAAAGACATGTAAAGCATCTACATGACCTAGTGAGTAACATATGGAAGTATTATTTTTTTCTGTGATATGACAGGTACACTTTTTAAAGTCTGAGTTTTTTTTTAGTTTAGTTTGAAAGAAGAAGATACTTTTGGTCAACAAGGGGCTTGTGTTTATTTAGGAAGCCCAAGAATAAAGGAAGTTGGCATGTCTGAATAATAACAAGACATTGTCACATAAGGCCAAGCTAACTAGAATTGGTCCAAGCAAAGCTAATATACTGCATTGTTAACTTGGGAAAGGTTTAAAACCCAAAGAGATGTAAGGTCTTCCCTGGATTAAGAAGGGTTATACCCATTAGAGCTACATGGGTCCAGTCAAGACTCATGTTAGTCAATGAGGCACATTCTCCAAATCCACAATGGCTGCTTCCAGTGCAGCGCTAATGGCCACATCTTGGTATTGTTTTAATGATCATTGCCGTCTGGTGCTGGAGTTGCCACAATGTCTTGTCCAGGTGCAGCCCGGAATTATCGGTAAATTGCAGCACTAGCCTTGGCCATTAGTGCTGGCAATCCATCTATAACAGTGATGGCGAACCTATGGCACGTGTGCCACAGGTGGCACGCCGAGCCCCCTCTCAGGGGAACGCGGCCATAGTTCACCATCTGCCCATTCGGGACTTCCCTGTGTCCCGAAAGATCTTTTCGGGACACAAGGATGTCCTGGTTACCTTTCTGCGGCCCCGTGTTAACTTTAAAAGCGCAGGGGCCGCCGAGAGGTAGCGCACGCAGGGACGTAACTGACGTCCCGTGCATGCACCCATATGAACTGAGGAGCAGAACATTGAGGAGGAGGATGACGATGCGCGCATGGTAAGTTACCTGCACGTCATCTTCAGTGCTCTGACCGCCACTCCTCCAGTCCAGGGACCTACTGCTATGCCCTGTAGGCCATAGCAGTAGATTGTGACCCCTGACCGGAGCGGTGGACAGAGCACTGAAGTGGGGCAGTACACAGACATACAGCCTCCAGCCATACACTGTATATGGATGAAGGCTGTGTGTCTGTGGGGGAACTATACTGCACCTAATGTGGGGAGCTATACTGCACCTAATGTGGGGGAGCTATACTGCACCTAATGTGGGGGAGCTATATTGCACCTAATCTGGGGAACTATACTGCACCAAATGTGGGGAACTATACTCCACCTAATGTGGGGGAACTATACTGCACCTAATGTGGGGGGAACTATACTGCACTTAATGTAGGGTAACTATACTGCACCTAATGTGGGGGAACTATACAGCACCTTATGTGGGGGAACTATACTGCCAATCTAATGTGGGGGAACTGTACTGCACCTAATGTGAGGGAACTATACTGCACCTAATGTGGGGAACTATACTGCACCTAATGTGGGGAACTATACTGCACCTAATGTGGGTAACTATACTGCACCTAATGTGGGGGAACTATACTGCACCTAATGTGGGGGAACTATACTGCACCTAATGTGGGGGAACTATACTGCACCTAATGTGGGGAACTATACTGCACCTAATGTGGGGAACTATACTGCACCTAATGTGGGGGAACTGTACTGCACCTAATGTGGGGGACTATACTGCACCTAATGTGGGGGAACTATACTGCACCTAATGTGGGGGAACTGTACTGCACCTAATGTGGTGGGAATTGTGCTGCCAATCTAATGTGGGGAACTATAAACTATCAATTAAAAAAAATAAGTTTGGATCATTGAACTCTGTTGTTGTGTTCTTCTTTTAAAATAAAAGATGTTAATTTGTTCTGGCAACTGTATGAGTTGTTTTTTCTAAACTTAAACCTCAGTATTCTGATTTGCTGTGCTGGCACTTTGAGGGAAAAAAAGTTGGCGTGCATTACGGTTTGGGCACTTGAGCTCAAAAAGGTTCATCACTGCTCTATTATAACCGGCTGCAACTAGGCTTACCACTACTAAAGGCAGCAACACTAGGCGGCAATGAGCATTAAATGGGTTCTCCACCATAAGGTGATTTTAGTACTTACCTGGCAGACAGTAATGTACATGCTTAGGAAGGATCTGCGCTTGTCTTGGGGCTAAATGGCTATGTTGCGAGATTACCATAACACTGTGGCTAGCTTTTTGTGAACTGGTATTTCCTGTTTGAGTTTTCTTTTTTGACTACAAATCCAATAATTCCATTTCCCTCCCACACATCAGCCACCCCACCCATTGAAACATAAATGAGCTGCATCCATTCAAAAGACCTGTGGTTTTCAATCAGGGTGACTACAGCTGTTGCATTAGTTGCAGATTGATCTTTCTCCCACCAAACGATAGCTCCACCCATTGAAGCAGACAGGCTCCCTGTAATCAGCTGACTAGTGAGTCAGGTCTTGACCGCATTGCAACCTGGGAAAAATCTGTAAAAATCACCCAATTTTTTACCCTCCGGGACTGTTGGTACGAGCTCTTCCTTGCACCTCTGTGGCAGTGGGTACCAGGGTAATAATTAGGGGTTAGTGCTAGCTGTTTTTGTGGCTAGCGCTAAGTCATGGTTTAGTAATGGATTCCGTCTATAAGACGGCTTCCACTACTAAGCCTGTAAAGTTAATTTAAACAAAAAAAAAACAACAGTAATTTTGTATGCTGGTAAAAATAAATATTGGGGTAAAAATCACAGAAGAATTGTGAGAAAACCGTCACACACAGGTATAGACACTGTATTATGAACTACACTAACTTTACAGCCCCTGTAGCATAGTAAAAAAAAAAAAATCCTTGAATACCCCTTTAATGCAGCACTAGTCGTGGTCACAAGCTCTGCATGTAAGAGCAGCCCTACAATAAGAACACATTAGACCTCAGTTGGATATTGCTTTAAAAAATTAGCAAATATTTACCACTATTGAGCAACATTATTCACAATAACTAATACTGCTCATTCCAAGAAGAGAACTGTATCTTACTGGGTGACCATGGAATGTGCAACGTTTAATAGGATCACCATGGAGAGACCTATAATCTCTGGGGTCCAATCAGATTACATTACAGATACAGATTACATTACATTACAGATACAGATTACAATGGAGAGAAATGCATTTTATTAGGTCATGTAAGAGTAGATACCATCCAATAGGATTACTAGGAAGAGAACTGTATTCAAAAAGGTCACTGTAGAATGGGCACCATACTATAGAGTTACCAGGGAAAGAAATGTATCCCATGGGGTTACTATAGAATGGAAACCATCCAACAGAGTTACCAGGGAAAGAAATGTATCCCATAGGATCACTATAGAGTTGTATTCATTCAGTAGATTTACCAGGCAAATAAATGTATATCATAGGGTAACTATAGAGTGGACACCATCCAATAGAGTTACCAGGGGGAGAAATGTATCCCATAGGATCATTATAGAGTTGTATTCATTCAGTACCAGGCAGAGAAAAAAAAAAACAGACATTGTCACACATCTACAACATGCACAGTGATCTAAGGCTTCTCAGCAAAATATATTAAACTGACAGGTCGCTAGTATACTTGATGTTCATTAAGTGCAAGCTCGCTAGCCACGTCATGTCCACTTGTAAGCAACGGGTCCCTAGCAACCCTAGCATAAGTGAGCTTTGTCACCTGTTCACACTGGTGCTGCACTGTGTGGCGTCCATTGCTGCGGTGGCACCGTGTCTGTGGGGAGGCACAGCCCTGGGTCTTGTCGGATGGCACTGGGGGTGCTCTGCCAGTGGGTCGTTCCCCCTGTGGGCACTGGTGTTGCAGCGGTGGTGGTTGCTGCTGACGAGACTAGTGGGCTTGCATTTCTTGATTATTGAGTACACCAACCACCTGTTAGTTTAATAAATTTTGCTGAGGAGCCTAGGATCATTGTGCATGTTGGAGATGTACACCATCCAATAGAGTTACCAGGAGGAGAAATTGATCCCATAAGATCACTATAGAATAGACACCATCCAAAAGAGTTGCCAGGGGGAGAAATGTATCCCATAGGGTCACTATAGAGTGGACACCTTCCAATAGAGTTACCAGGGGGAGAAATGTATCCCATAGGGTCACTATAGAGTGGACACGTTCCAATAGAGTTGCCAGGGGAAGAAATGCATCCCATATGGTCACTATAGAGTGGACACCATCCAATAAAATTACCAGGAGGAGAAATGTATCCCATAGGGTCACTATAGAGTGGGGACACCATCCAATAGAGTTACCAGGAGGCCAAATGTATCCCATAGGGTCACTATAGAATGGACACCATTCAATAGAGTTGCCAGGGGGAGAAATGTATCCCATAGGGTTACAAAAGAGTGTGGACACCATCCAATAGAATTACTAGGGGGAGAAATGTATCCCATAGGGTCACTATAGAGTGGACACCATCCAATAGAATCACCAGGGGGAGAAATGTATCCCATAGGGTCACTATAGAGAGGACACTATCCAATAGAGTTACCAGGGGGAGAAATGTATCCCATAGGGTTGCCATAGAATGGACACCATCCAATAGATTTACCAGGGAGAGACATGTATGCCATAAGATCACTATAGAATGGACATTATCCAATAGAATTAACGTGGAGTGACCTGAACCCCATAGGAGTCAATATATAGAGTAGACCCCAATCAAAAGAGTTACCAGAGAAGAAACATATCTAATAGGGGTCAGTATAGAGTGTACCATTCAATAGAGAGGAAAACTGTATCCCATGGGGTCACTATAGAGTGGGCACCATCCAATAGAGTTACCAGGGGGAGAAATTTATCCCATAGGGTCACTATAGAAGGGACACCCCCAATAAAGATTACTAGGGAGAGAATAGTCTTCAATTTGGGAACCATAGAGGGGACACAATCCAACTAGGTCATCATTGACATCCCACACAGTGGTCTACATAAAGGGCATCAAGTAGGGAACCTTTCTTCTTTAGCCATCACTTTCTAACTTGATCTATCAATAAAACCAATGTTTTATGCAATGTTTTAGTTATTTGTTTATTATGCGCCCCCCCTGCCACTTTGCTGCTTTGTCACAGTCCGTTTATCTGATTCATTCAGTGATGTCCACCCCTATCCTAGGATAATCTTATCTTAGCTGAAGCAGGAAGGACATTGTCTTCTTACTGCAGCCATTGATCATGTAATAGTTAATAGTGAACTAGTACATAACGTTTATGCCAAACAAACTTGTCAAGCTGCCGGTTACTTTGTCATGGTTACTACAGCGCCGGAAAATATTGTCCTTCCTGTTAACAAAAGAATCATCCTGAATCATTAAAGGGTTACTCCGGTAGAAAACTTTATTTTTTTATTTATTTTTTTAAATCAACTGGTGCCAGAAAGTTAAACAGATTTGTAAATTACTGGAGATGAAGAAAAAATGTGGAGCACTCACCAAGCTCCAACTGCAGCTGTAGTTTATTGCAAAACTTACATCATAGAGGTGCACGGACCAGGGAGTTGTGCGGAGGATGCGGGGGTATAATCTCGGTGACGGACCGTTGCGCGCTTCTGCGCTTCGTCAGACCGGGAGTGTCTAACTCCCGGTCTGACGAAGCGCAGAAGCGCGCAACGGTCCATCACCGAGATTATACCCCCGCGTCCTCCGCACAACTCCCTGGTCCATGCACCCCTATGATGTAAGGGGACATGTAAATGATTATAGGGTCTTGCCACAAGAGGGTGTGATGAGGGCAGATGTTATTACCCTAAGGACAGATGGCATCAACCCCTTGTGTTCGTGACGCCAGGGCGTAGTTTACCCTCTTCACCACCCGAAGGTATACCGCTAGATCCTGGGCTAGGCACGGGACAAATAATGACTCCGACGCCAAGTTACTGAACAACGGCAGCTTTACTGAGGTAGACAGGTGTAATAGTCTTGACCACTCAGTTAGGCCCAAAGAGGTGACCAGTGACTTCAGAGACTCTAGGGCTCGCTGGGACTTATAGTGGATTTGGACAATTTTCTGCAGGCCCACTCTGACTGTATACAGACTGATCTTGACTGACTTGACATTACAGACTTCACCCCATATGTAGATTACCAGGTTTTGAAGTTCACCTGTTGGGTAGCGAATTAGTGGATCCGTGGCTGCGTGGTAGGCTTTAGGCCTCCTCAGGACACCAGACACTCTCTCAGGACTTGACCTCACTGTTCCTTAACAGCAACTACACAAGAGACTGAACTAGCTCCTCCCAGAGTTTATATGGGGGAGACTTTGGAGGGGTCCCATAGGTCACCCTGTAAGTTACATAATCACTGGTACCTTTATTGGTTACAACACTTGGTCACAGTATTTAAAGGCACGTAACATTATTAGACATTACAATAGATAAGATATATTTAACCATTTACATTGCATAGGGTTAAGAGGGACTCAGGGGACACAGCAATAGAGTCAGTCTGACAGGACAGCAAGGGTACATGGGTGCAACTCCTGTACTGGGCCACCACAGGTGTAAAAGTGCTTCCCCTGCTTCCCTCTCAGAGGCTACTTTTCGGTAGTATACTTCTTAGTGAGAGATCGGGGACTGCTAAACATGCCTTTATGATGCACTCAAAGACGATTTTCCCAGTTGACAGACTTTGAGAGGAGGCGCATCATTGGACTGAGTGAAGACGGATGATCATTTTCGACAAACTGCCCGCCATCTTGTCCGTTCTGACCAAGCTGTCAGACAGTGTTGGAACCAGCTCCGGATGGCACAGAAGGACCACCAGTAGAAAGGAATGTTTGATCAGGCACAAGCAACTCCAAGGCTGACCCCTAAAATACACCCTCATAGTATTATCTCTCCTCCGCCAAACTGTACAGCGGGCACAATGCTGTCAGGCAGGTAACGTTCTCCTGGTATTCACCAAACTAAGACCCGTCCACCAGACACCAGAGAAGTGTGATCCCTCACTCCACAAAACGTTTCCTCTGCGTCAGAGTCCAGCGATGGCGGCTTTACTCCCCTCCATCTGACACTAGCATTGTGCTTGGTGATGTACGGCTGGCATGGAGCTGAAAAGCTATGGAAACCTAAGCCGCGAAGTTACCGATGGGCACAATTTTTGTGCTCATTTTAAGTTTGGTTTCTGCAGAATCAGAAGAGCAATGGTGACTTTTATGTACTATGGGGAGATTTATCAAAACCTGTGCAGAGGATAAGTTGGCCAATTGCCCATAGCAACCAATCAAATCACTACTTTCATTATTCAAAGGTCTTGTTAAAAATGAAAGAAGCCATCTGATTGGTTGCTATGGGCAACTGGTCAACTTTTTCTCTGTACAGGTTTTGATACATCTCCCCAATGTACCTCAGCACGCGGTGACCCCAATCTGAGTCGCTGTGGATCATAAATGATTCCATGTCTCAATAATAAAGACCACGACTGACGGAGGAGGATCTAGGAGGGAAGACATTTCAGGATCTGCCTTGTTGCAGTGGTGTTCCTCTTATGGCACCGCTCTGGTATCAGCGAGCGCTATAGACTGGCCCATTCTTTCAATAAGGTCTGTAAAGGTGACTGCATGATGGGGGCTGGAGATTATACACCTTAGGCCAGTGTTTCCCAACCAGGGTGCCTCCAGCTGTGGCCAAACTACAACTCCCAGCATACCCTGCCTTAGGGTTCGTTCACACTGCGGAATCTCCGCTCACAGAATTCCGCGAGCGGAGATACCGCCTGGTGGCCGCCGCCGAGGATACTTCGGTGCTAGGGCCACGGGGCACTGAGCCGTCACCATTGTTGGCTATGCAGTGCTCCTGGAATCCGCGCAAAAAATTAACATGTTCTTTCTTTATGTGGAACAATTTCAGCAGCGGAATTGTCCGCCCCGGAAATTCCACAGTGTGACCGGATCTCGCAGAGACCCATTCACACTAATGTTCACACAGCGGAATTCCACTCACGGAATTCCGCTCGTGGAATTCCACAGGAATTCCGTAGTATGAACGCACCCTTGGGACTAAAGAAAACCTGTCCAGACGATATGTTGCTGAGTTGCCCATAGCAACCAATCAGATCGCTTCTTTCATTTTTCAGAGGCCTTTCCAAAACTGAAAGAAGCGATCTGATTGGTTGCTATGGGCAACTTAGCAACTTTTCCTCTGAACAGGTTTTGATTTATCTACCCATAGTGTACATACTTGCAGTATAGTCATAGGGGGAGATTTATAAAAACTTGTGCAAAGGAAAACTTACCCAGTTGCCCATAGCATCCAATCAGATCGCTTCTTTCATTTTGCAGAGACCTTGTTAAAAATGGAAGAAGAAATCTGATTGGTTGCCATGGGCAACTGGGCAAATTTTCCTCTGCACAGGTTTTGATAAATATCCTCCATAGTATATATATATATATATGTGGTGAGGAACTGTGTGGAAAACCTTGTGGGGTGTAGGTTAGTTGGGGTATTGCTGTTCTAGATACTGAAAGGGCGCTGTTAACCCTTGTCACTCGTGATGCCAGGGTGAGGGTTAAAACTCTGTAGTGATGCTGGGCCTATCGCTACCCTTCCCAAGAGCGATAGGTGAGTGTGAAATAAATAGATTGTCCACAGCAGTGCTGAACTTAAAACTTGCGGAATCTTTACTGAAGATTTTCTGTATTTGCAATAACGGTAACAGTCCAGATAACAGAGTCTATTGAAACAGCACAGCAGTGATTGACAGATGCTTAGGACCGGAAAGTTCGCTTTAGAGGATTGTATTTGCATAGATCCGCTGGATTTAGGGGTTTGATTAGGTCCGGAGATCTTGCTGAGATAGCAGGGAATTGTATGAACTATCCGTCTCTAGTGCAGGCTTAGGCCGCAAGGCTTAGGCCTAGTAATTTGTCTTGTAAGCTGTGGAGGTCCTACCTCGTCCAGAATCAGCAACCAAAGAGAGCGATCAGAATGGCGCAGCTCCCTTATATGGGCAGGGGCTGGCCGTTTTGGATTGGTCCAATCAGCTGTCACTCACCGTTACATTGCATTGTGGGTGATCACATGTCACGAGAACCACCAAAGGTCCTTCAGCAAACCATAGAGGTCTGAACTAAGTCACATGACCCGCAGGTCCTGCGACGCAAACAAGGTAGGAATCTTTAATAGACATATTTACATATTTATTTACATAAATATTAACTAACTATGGGGTGACGAGGGACTAACTAAGGTAGAGGACCCCCACTGTTCCTAGGGACTCTGTCTTTGGGGACCTCACCACAAGGTAACGTATGAAATACGGTACCGGGATACCATATATATATATATATATATATATATATATATATATATATATATATAACCAAATCCAACACAAATAAAATATAATAACACATATAAACAAAAACTACAATGACAGGAATGGCTTTATATATAGTAAATTAGGAATAATAATAATAATAAGAATAATAATAATCCTGCTTGTCCTTCAACTACTTGTGGTGGCCCAGTACAGGATATGTTGCCCTGTACCCTTGCTGTCCTGTCAGGCAGCCTCTCTCAGTGTCCCCAGGGCCCCTTGTACATGTTTCCCCCCCTGTACATATGTTCTGCAGTGTATTGTATTATAAAATGTGTTGTATTTTTATGAGTTATGTCATGTGATTGTTACTCAGGAGGTACCAGTGACCAGGTGATCCCAAGACTGACCTATGGGCTCCCTGCTAGTCTCCCCATATAAGCCCTGGGTGGAGCTTCTCTCTCTTCTGCTGAGGTCCAGTGCAGTCTTGTCTAGTGTGTGTGTCCAGAGTGTTGGAGACCTCAAAGTCCAGTCCTGCAGCCGCCATCAAGTCAAGTAAGATAAAGTCACAGCTTTATGAGTCAAGTCAAGTCAGTCCCTGTCATCTGTCAAGTCAGCGTGGTCTGCATTCAATTGTCCAGTCCTACTACAAGTCCCAGCAAGCCCTTAAGGTCTCTGCATCACTGGTCACCTCCTTGGGCTCTGGCTGAACTGTATAGACTTTACCATCTGTCTACCCTCAATAAAGCTACCGCTGTCCGTAACTTGGCGTCGGAGTCTTCATTGCCCCCGTGCCTAGCCCAGGATCCAGCGGTATACCTTCGGGTGGTTTTCGGCTAAACCATGTCCTGGCGTCACAAATACAAGGGGTTAATGCCATCTGCCCCTAGAGTAACAACATCTGCCCTCATCACACCCCCTTACCATATACAGTGGTCCCTCAAGTTACAATATTAATTGGTTCCAGGACGACCATTGTATGTTGAGACCAGAACTCTATGGAAACCTGGTAATTGGTTCTGAAGGCACCAAAATGTCATCCAAAAATAGGAAAAAGTGAAGATTAAAGATAAATAAGTAGATAACTAATATAGATAAAGCAAATCCTTCCATATAAAAGTAATAAATATCTGCTGGGAGCTGTAAATCACTGTCTATTTCAGTGTTTCCCAACCAGGGTGCCTCCAGCTGTTGCAAAACTACAACTCCCAGCATGCCCGGACAGCCAAAGGCTGTCCGGGCATGCTGGGAGTTGTAGTTTTGCAACAGCTGGAGGCAACCTCTTTGTGAAACACTGGTCTATGTAGAGGACAGGAGCTTCTTCAGGGTCCTGTACAGAACACGCAATGTCCTAAAAAAGAAAAGAAAATGGAGCCGTCCTCACCTGGTGTCCAAATGAGCAGCTAACCCTGGTACAGGTAAAGAGTACAGAACATGTAATACCTCCCTGTACTGTAGGGGGCGCTACCAGACACCAGTCAGTGCATGCACTTCAGTAATACAGGTAAAGAGTGCAGAACATGTAATACCTCCCTGTACTGTAGGGGGCGCTACCAGACACCAGTCAGTGCATGCACTTCAGTAATACAGGTAAAGAGTACAGAACATGTAATACCTCCCTGTACTGTAGGGGGCGCTACCAGACACCAGTCAGTGCATGCACTTCAGTAATACAGGTAAAGAGTACAGAACATGTAATACCCCCCTGTACTGTAGGGGGCGCTACCAGACATCAGTCAGTGCATGCACTTCAGTAATACAGGTAAAGAGTACAGAACATGTAATACCTCCCTGTACTGTAGGGGGCGCTACCAGACATCAGTCAGTGCATGCACTTCAGTAATACAGGTAAAGAGTACAGAACATGTAATACCTCCCTGTACTGTAGGGGGCGCTACCAGACACCAGTCAGTGCATGCACTTCAGTAATACAGGGGTTTTACCAGTGAAATATCCATTCTGATTGGTCGGTTCTTCCAGCCATTGACACGTTTTGCAGATTCCATAGCATTGTATATTGAGTCTGGTTTCAAGTTACAATGGTCCAGAAAAGACCATTGTATGTTGAAACTATTGTACGTTGAGGCCATTGTAAGTTGAGGGATCACTGTACTCAACTCTCCCTGCACAACCAGCGTGGAAGTAATGTAGTGACAGGGTAGATAGATGATCCAGGATGTCCCTGTGTAACTCCTGGCGCTCGCTAATGTATCGCCCAGATGCGCTCTCTCCAGATATATGGGCCATTTCTAATTTTACAGCAAGGTCACGCTGTTTATTCAGTTCCAAGTGTGATATCAGTGTTGGTTCTATCAGCGCCGCTGGATGAGTCGAGAGGAAAGTCAAACATCCGCTTTTATTTCTCCCTTTCTCATCAAACAATAAACTTCAGGTCAATTCTTAGTCACAGAGTAAACACATCGCCGGCAGATCGGTAACAAGATCTGTCAATAGAGCTGACCTGCTGTTACATTTACCATGAATGAGCCTTGTTTTTTAGTTCGTGAAAGGCGCACATGACAAAACGAGCAACAGTCTGGAACGTGGACATTGTGCTTTGTTTGCTCGATGTGTTTGCGCACATGTTGTGGGGACGTCTGACGCTCACCGTCACTCCTGGAGGACAGGGTCGTGTTTTTTCTTTTTTTTTTCAATCAACTGGTACCAGAAAGTAGTGTTGCTCGCGAATATTCACAATTCGAATTTTATTCGCGAATATCGCATATTCGCGAATATTCGCGAATATAGCGCTATATATTCGTAATTAGGAATATTCGTTTTTTATATATATATATATTTTTTTTTTTTCTTCACAGTACACATCACAGTGATCATCCCTCTCTGCTTCCAGCTTATGTGGTGTAAGAAGGCTCTAATACTACTGTGTGAGACTGGTGTGCGAATTTTCGCATATGCGAAACTTTGCATATGCTAATTTTCGCATATGCGAATTTGCGCATGTGTTAATTTTTGTATATACAAATTTTCGTACATGTTAATTTTCGCACACCCGAATATTGCATATGCGAAAATAAAACGAGACTATTACGAATATGCGAATATTCGCGAATATGACGAATATTCGTCCATATATTCGCGAATATTCGCGAATTCAAATATGGCCTATGCCGCTCAACACTACCAGAAAGTTATACAGATTTGTAAATTAATTCTATTTAAAAAATCTTAATCCTTCCAGTACTTATCAGCTGCTGTATGCTCCAGAGGAAGTTGTGTAGTTCTTTCCAGTCTGAACACAGTGCTCTCTGTTGACACCTCTGTCCATGTCAGGAACTGTCCAGAGTAGGAGAAAATTCCCATAGCAAAACCTCTCCTATTCTAGCCAGTTCCTGGCATGGACAGAGGTGTCAGCAGAGAGCACTGCGATCAGACAGAAAAGAATTGCACAACTTCCTCTGTAGCATACAGCAGCTGATTAGTACTGGAAGGATTAAGATTTTTATATAGAATTAATTTACAAATCTGTATAACTTTCTGGCACCAGTTGATTAGAAAAAAAAGGAGTACCCCATTAAGGCTCCATGCCTTTGGGTGTTCGTTTGCTTCTGATATGCGTCCCATAATTCTCTGCCTGATTCCCCATATCCTTGGTCTTTAAAGAAAAGATTTTAACGCTGTTTTAATACTCATCATTATAAGGCATTCAACCAATCAGCCACATGGGCTACCTATACAGCACTATTTCAGGGTTCCCGTGTAAAACATGTATCTGGTCTCATCATATCAAAGAGACTTATGACGATATCACTTTACAAGTCCAACGGTATAAAGAAAGACCTGTATAATGATATCATGTTACAAGTCTAAAGTATTATGGAAAACTGTACAACAGTAATGAAGCTCCATTACCCTGTTGGACTCCTCTAGCCTGGATACAAGATTAGGAATGGTTGGGATACATGGAGGCTCTAGTATCCTGTTGGGCATCTCTAGCCTGGATACAAGGTTGGGATACATGGAGGCATACAGGTTCCATATGGCATTCTGTGATAGCCTGGGGGGTGTAGGGTATGTGGAGTGTAGTTGTGCGGTTATTAAAGAGTGCTTGTTAACCCTATTCGTGACGCCAGGGTGAGGGCTCTTCAGTAATGCTTGTCCTACTGCCACCCTTCCCAAGAGCGATAGGGAGGTAGATTATAATAGAATGTCCACAACCGGAGAGTTTTCTGAAACAGGTATAACTTTTACTGAAGGTTTTCTGCAAGCTTCATAAACTGAACAGTCTCTATGCATACAACTGCTTTCTTTGGAGATTGACAAAGGTTGGCAATTTAGAGTCTTTAGGTATTATTCGCTTTTCCACTGGATTTAGGGGATTTAGTTGCGGTCCAGTAGTCATGCTAGCTTTAGCGGGGGTAGTTTACAACTCACGGTTTTAGTTCTGCTGAGGCCGGTAGATTTTCAGGCCTAGCGTGTCTTTGTAAGTTGCGCAGATCCATCCTGTTAGTTCGGCATCCATGAGAGCAGCAACCCAAGAGAGCGATAATTGGCTTCAGCTCCCTTATATGGGCAGGGGCTGGACTAGTGCTAATTGGTCCATACTTGTGTCAAGCACCATTACAAAGATTTGTGGGTAACACGTGACCCAAGGACCTCCAAAGGTCCTCCAACATACCATAGAGGAGATTCAACATGGTCACATGAACGAAGGTCCTGCGACGCTAAACGAGGTAAGTACTATACATTATCCTAGATATATACTATTATTAAATATATACATATACTCACATTAGATAATTAGAATTGAGGAGAGGCAACTAGGGGCTGTCCCACCTGAGGAACCCTACCTGAGCGTAGTTACTTTGGGGACCTCTACACTAGGTACGGTATATAATACGGTACCGGGACACCACAATTCTGTGGCACGTTTGCCCACAGATTTTACAGATGGGCCATGTAGATCCTGCTCACTTGTAGGTTGCTGAAGCTGGCGCCATAAACAGGGTGTGGGTGGGATTTCCATTGTGCAGGAAACAGCTGAATCGTATCAGCTGGGGTCCCAGAAGTCAAACCCCCACAGGTATACCATAACATTATGTGATGTTGTACAGTATGGAGAAACCCATCTACTGTTTGTAGAACATGTATTGACTATTCATATTCTGGTTGATGTGTTGACTAACAAAACGGAACATGGTTAAAGAGTTGTATGTCATGCAATGTTTCCCGGTTTGGCACCACTTATTAGTGTGGTGTGTTTGATATTTTCAGAACTGCCCCCTTCCCTCCCAGTTGCTATACCACCCAGTCAGAGCGTTGTCTTCTTTTTCCATCATTGGTCACCACTTGTGGTGTCCATATGGCCAATAATTGAGGTTTTGGTCATCTGTAGCTGGAAATCTAAATCATGGCCATAAAGTGATGAGACCTTTGACTGAAGGACTCGTCAGTGTCACATCTCTTCACATCTCTTTTAAGACAATGGACTTGTTGTGTCACGACGATGAAATTCCATATATTTATCTAATCCGTAACAGTGTTGTAATCATTTCTAAACATCCGATTCCTATGTGTTCACCGGGCGGCATCTGCTGCCAGAAAACAAATTCTCCTCCAACTTTCATTGATTTTACTGAGAGCTCGTGGCTATAAATTCTTATGTGTTCAAACACGATATCAGGACATAAGTGCGTGAGTCACCGTACGCTGCTAGTTAAGTCTTGTATCCTGTGCAAAATAAGTAAATATGGCCCATTCAGAACATTAAAAGGAAAGTACAGACGTCAATGCACTTAGGAAAATGTATTCAAATTCAGGAATGTTTTATCAGCCGACCTCAATCATCATTTGCATTGTTTCATATAAAGACGTCTTCTCGGTTGGGTTATGGTAAATATTCAAATAGAATAAAACAATTGTGAGTGTGACATGAAGGGTTTCTTACAATGAACCTGTCCCTATTCTATACAAACAAACATACAGGGCGGGATTTCCTATTATATACCTGTAGGGGGGTCCGATGAGTAAGGCTGGTGAGTCCTCAGGGTCAAGTGACCTCAGGGTCAAGGTCAGTGAAGGGTTAGTTGAAGGATCTCTGGTGAAGTAGGGGATCACACTTCTCTATCTGACATATGATGGATAAGTCAGGGATTGGTGAATACCAGGAGAACGTTACCTGCCTGACTGCATTGTACCAACTCTACAGTTTGGTGGAGGAGGTATAATGCTATGGGGGTGCTTTGTAGGGCTTGACATGGACCCAAAAATGTGCACAGACATTTTGGGGGGCAAAAAAAAAACAGGCAGTTCTTGTACCTTGATATTACAGATACCAGCAGCAGAACTGTCCAGGAAAAGAGAGCACCTAAAGAGGATGCATCAAAAGGACAGGGGCTCATCCCCCTTTCTAGTCTATGTATGCACGTCCCTGCTTAGTTCGATGGAACTCTTTAAAGGGGTCATCTACCATAAGGTGATTTTAGTACTTACCTGCCAGACAGTAATGGACATGCTTAGGGAGGATCCGTGCTTCTCTTGGGGCTAAAATTATATGTTGTTAAGATTACCATAACGTTGTGGCTATCTTTTTGTGAATTGGCTATTTCCTGTTGGAATTCTTTATATCAAACTACAAATCCCCATAGTTCCTTGTTTGTGAGTGTGAGGTCACTTTCCTCCTTCCCGCACATCAGCCACCCCACCCACTGAAACACAAAGCTGCATTCCATTCAGACCAGTGTTTTCTAACCAGGGTGCCTCCAGTTGTGGCAAAAATACAATTAGTTACAGAATGATCTTCCTCCCACCCAGTGGCCTCTCCACCCAATGTAGCAGGACAGGCTCCCTCTGATCACCTGACTAGTGATGTAAAGTCTCAGCCGCAATGCAACCTGGAAAAACCTGAGAGTTGTGTAATTTTGTATGCTGTTAAAAATAAATATTGGTACGAAAATCACAGAATTCCGAGACCACCATGAAACACAGGTACAGACACTATATTATGAACTACACTAACTTTACAGCCCCTGTAGCACAGTCAAATAAAAACAAAATTCCTGGAATACCCCTTTAATGTATTGAGGTGGGCCTGTATGTCCCCTAGCCTAGGATCCGTGTCACAACTATGACCAGTGCAACCCCCAATAGCTATGCCACTGATGTAGTAGGAGTAGTGCAACATTGTCTTTTTTATACTGATAAAAATGTATTCTTACTTATACCAATCTGGTTAACACATGTTGGTTCTCTATTCAGGACCACTCTATATTATCCAAAGAGTTTCTCTTACTCTGGAGGACCCTTCATATCCTTATTGTACATGGATTTCAATGAGCAGCATGTAATACTTTATATGTCCAGTAATGGCGCTGCAGGGGAATTGAATAGTTACTGCCAGGTCTTACTCCAAATGACAGCTGATGATTAAAGGGTACCTCTCATCAAAAAAACTTTTGATATATTATAGATTAATGTATGCAGAATAACTTTACAATTGCATGTTATTAAAAAAAATATGCTTCTTTCTATTTAATTTTCCACTTTGAAGAAATGACCACTAGGGGTCTCCCTACCAGTCCTGGCAGTGAGCATTTCAGACTCATGCTGGAGTCCTAAACACTACGAGCTGCCAGTCTGCTTTGTTCACAAAGGAGAACACTCAGAGCTGCCAGCCTGCTTTGTTCACAGCCTGTTTGGCTGTGAACAAAGCAGGCTGGCAGCTCTGAGTGTTTAGGACTCCAGCATGAGTCAGAAATGCTTGCTGACAGGACTGATCGGGAAAAATACAATAGAAAGAAGCATATTTTTCATTAAGATGCTATTGGAAAGTTATTCAACATTCATTAATCTAAAATATATCAAAAGTTTATTTGATGAGGGGTCCCCTTTAATAAGGATTCCAGCAGCAGAACAGTCTGAACATGCATTAGACTATGCACTTTTAGTGTACAGTATGTAGTGTACAGTTATGTTACAAAAGTGCAAATACTGTAAGTAAATCAGTAACCAGTTATCTTAAGACAGAAAGAAGGAAATGTACTGTACATGTCAGCTCTCTGGTAAATTTGAGCGTACAGATATGCATTTAGCATGAAATGTACACTATGAGAACTCTATACACAGGGAAAAAGAGCGATACAAAGTCTTAAAGTACAAGATCAAAGCCATGACTGCCGTTATTGTGCTGCCAGATCCTTTTAAATGGGGATTACCACTATTATTTGTATGTAGAATACACATACTGTAGATACCTTAGGGAAGAATTAAAGGACAAGTAAAAGTCTTTAGGGGTATGGACAATGTCAAAGGGATTTTTAAAAAGTATATCCCATGTTCATGAACTGTGTAATACTTGATTTACCCTATGGTGGTGCTGCAGGATAATTAGTCTAGCAAATGTCCAATACAAATAAACACACACTGTACAGAAGTCCAGGAAACAGGACAGTACACAATGGGTTAACAGGCACGTAACAAGAAATAAAATACAGGGAATAAAGAAACAGAGACAGATAAAGAGATATCAGACTAGCCAAGCTAAAACCTAGAGAGAAGCGCAGTACCAATTTGGAAAACAGAGGAAAGTCATGTCACTTAGCCAAGGTCAGAACACAGGGGTTGATAGAAAACTCTATAACACAGACAATGAGTAAAAGAAGACTGGAGCCTTATAAAGACGAGCTCAGGAGGGTGCACTCGCTAAGGCCGGAGCTGATTGGACCGACATCTACCGCTCCTGAATAGCCAGTGCGCAGCATGTGATGCCTGGCCAGCTACGATCATTACATGTGCCTTAGTGGATGTCTTGTTTATCCCCCGCATGTAAAATAGGTTCATCTAGATCTCCAAGGACCTTCTTAGCACAACAAGCCTTGGCATTAACCCAGTTTTTACATCAGTCCAGCTCCATATTCTGCAAATGAGAACACGTTGCATATGAGAGTTAAAGGGAACACCGAGCACTTATATAATGACTTATAATCACTTATTTCATGGTCATTATTCAGCTCAATGAGACGTAACCTATGGCACACATTCATGTCAAATAATGATTTTATCCGCTCTTTAAGCCCCATGATCCATACATGTGTCTACAGCCAGGCTTTCCTGCTACCTCCGGGGGTTTGTTAATCTCACAACTATGAAAAGGAGTCACTCCCAAGTATTAATAGTACTGGTATTGCGAGTGAAGTGTTCCTATAATTTTCTCGCCCCCACACAGAGGAATTTCAAAAGTATTTCGAAATATAAGGGGGAAAAAGCAGAACGCAAGTAAAAACCTTGTACCGGGAAGCAAAATTGGCAAAACGTGTGATGTATGTGTTGCATGTGGATATTATATAGGTAATTATTGGGTTTGTAGTCAAGTAAATCAAATGGAAATCCTACAAATCCATCTGACATGTTTGTCATTTGCTTTCTTTGAATTGAAGCAAATGAAAAATGGATTCGCCTATTGTGTTTTGTGGGCTGCCGGATGACTGAATGACGTGTGTCAGTGAAAGTGTAGTCATGGTTTGGCAAAGACGGTCAAATGGCAATGGACAGAAGGGGCAGCTTCAATCTCCTGTACCCGATGCATTTTCTGCAACTGCCAGGTTTCAGCTCCAGGATCTAGGTACAACCTCTGCAACAACTTCAGTTATCCCCGACAATGCATCTTGCCCATCTTAGGCTCCCACATGATGAATATCCTCTCTCCTACATAAGGAAACAAGCATGTTACTTAAAGGGGTACTCCACTGGAAAACATTTTTTTTTTTTTTTTTTTTATCAACTGGTGCCAGAAAGTTAAACAGATTTGTAAATTACTTCTATTAAAAAATCTTAATCCTTCCAGTACTTATCAGTTGCTTTTATGATCCACAGGAAGTTCTTTTCTTTTTGAATTTCCTTTCTGCCTGACCACAGTGCTCTCTGCTGACACCTCTGTCCATGTCAGGAACTGTCCAGAATAGGAGTAAATCCCCATAGAAAATCTATCCTGCTCCGGACAATTCCTGACACGGACAGAGGTGTCAGCAAACTACAAATCACTTCCTGTGGATCATAACAGCAGCTGATAAGTACTGGAATGATTGAGATTTTTTAGTAGAAGTAATTTACAAATCTGTTTAACTTTCTGGCACCAGTTGATTTAAATATTTTTTTTTCCAGTGGAGTACTCCTTTAAAACCAATAGTCTTGATTTTTAAAAATCTGCCTTCCGTATTGTGTATACAGCTCATATGCTGTCCTATGTGTCTCCTTGCTTGCAGATTACAAACAGATCACAAACCTTCTAAAACAGGGTTTGTTTGCAGTCTGTAACCAAGGAAACACATGCAAAGTTGTTCCTTTTTTGTTTTAGAATAAGGAAAAGGTTGGAAGTGTAATGTCATCCACCTTATGTGGGACTCACAGGGTTGCAGGTAGCTGAGATGTGAGATGCTGTTTGGTGGCCTCTTGTTCCTGTAGCCATATGTGGTGAGGGTGTGATGCAGGGCAGATGGAATTACCCTAGGGGCAGATGGCATTAACCCCTTGTGTACGTGACGCCAGGTTGTGGTTTAACCTCTTCACCACCCGAAAGTAGGCCGCTGGATCCTGGGCTAGGCATGGGGGCAAATAATGACTCTAATGCCAAGTTACGGAACAACGGCAGCTTTACTGAGTCAGACAGGTGTAACAGTCTATACAGCTTGGCTTAGTAATCCGGATTACTTGGATTCTCTTATCTACAAGCACCTACTTTGTGCAGTGCCGACCCTGCTTGGGTATATACAGCTTGGCTAGGCCCAAAGAGTTGACCAGTGACTTCAGAGACCACAGGGCTTTCTGGCACTTATAGTGGACTCGGACAATTTGATGCACGGCCACGCTGACTTGAGACAGATTGACTTGGAGTGACTTGACTGAGACTGACTATACCCTGTTTGTAGCTTACCAGGCTTTGACTTGGACCTGGGGGGTAGTGGATTTGTGGGTCCGTGGCTGCGGGGTAGACTTTATGCCTCTTTAGGACACCAGATACTCTCTCCAGACTTGACCTCACTGCAACTCAGCATTGAAGAGCTTGAGCAAAGCCTCCACCCAGAGCTTATATGGGGGAGACTCTGAGGGGTCCCATTGGTCACCCTGTAGGTCACATGGTCACTGATACCTCACTGGGTTACAATCACATGACAACAGGTCTTAAAGACATAACACATTTTATATGCAATACACTATACAACACAAACACAAGGAATATACATAGGCTACAGGTGCAGGGGGGACCCAGGGGTCACTGTATGGAGTCTGCCTGACAGGGCAGCAAGGGTACAACTCCTGTACTGGGCCACCACACTTAGAGTTGTATATATGTATATTTCCTTGTATCAGTTATACAGATGAAACTTGAAAAAAATTTATATTGTACAAAATTCTATTGTATTTCATTAATGCAACTTAAAAGGAAAGGAAGCATGAAGTGCTCCAAAATCTCCTGGTAGACGGATGCGGTGACCCTGGTCTTAATGAAGCCCAGTGACCAACACCAGCAGATGACATGGCTCCCAAATCATAGTAATTGGGGGGGCTTTGGGGTTTTCATGAGCTGTAACCATAATCATCACAATTATGACAAATCACGGTTTGAACTATCTTGCTTCGCATGTTAGGAGTCTCTCCTTTCACCTTTTAAGTTGCATTATTGAAACAAATTAACTTTGCGCGATATTCTAATTTTTCAAATTTCACTTGTATAGTGTTAGGATCCCAACAGCTCCCAGATCTCAGCTTACTGGACCCCTCCAGGACACATAGGGGTTAAGAGAAACATTGGGGTTATATTTGATTTTCAAGGTAATGGTGGCGTTAGACGGAATTTTTATTTGGTTTCATCTGACACAAAGGCTGATGGCTTAATGCATGTATTTCGCTGAATGTCACTTAACAAGCCGTCTCTTCCGTTTCTTTTACATAAAAAGATTAAACGTTATTTTTGCATGATGGCAAAAAAATGCTGCGCTGAGCAAGAGAAAATAGAGTCTCTAAGTAGATCTGTCAACCTCTATCTCTCACCAATGACACCGACTTGGCTGCCTTACTGGAGAAATATTGTCTCAAGGATGAACTGTTCCAGAATAAAATGTGTGATTCAAATCATTAAGAAACATAAATCCTCCCAGACTATGTACTCTGCCCAGTGTCATCCTGGCTGGTGAGCACAAGTCAGGCCTGTGCAAGAATATACTGTAACTTCAAAAATACTGCCTCTACAGTGGGGCAAAAAGTATTTAGCCAGCAATTGTGCAAGTTCTCCCACTTAAAAAGATGAGAGGCCCATAATTTTCATCGTAGATATACCTCAACTATGAGAGACAGAATGAGAAAAAAATCCATAAAATCACATTGTCTGATTTTTAAAGAATTTATTTAAAAATTGTGGTGGAAAATAAGTGTTTGATCACCTACACACAAGCAAGATTTCTGGCTCTCACAGACCTGTAACTTCTTCTTTAATGGCACCTGTCAATGTCAATGGCAATGTCACGATTCGGCTGGCTGGAGGTGGATCCTCTGTGCCAGAGAGGGATTGGCGTGGACCGTGTTGGTGGACCGGTTCTAAGTTGCTACTGGTATTCACCAGAGCCCGCCGCAAAGCGGGATGGTCTTGCAGCGGCGGTAGCAACCAGGTCGTATCCACCGGCAACGGCTCAACCTCTCTGACTGCTGAAGATAAGCGCAGTACAAGGGAGTAGACAAGAGCAAGGTCGGACGTAGCAGAAGGTCAGGGCAGGCAGCAAGGATCGTAGTCAGGGGCAACGGCAGGAGGTCTGGAACACAGGCTAGGAACACACAAGGGAACGCTTTCACTGGCACAATGGCAACAAGATCCGGCGAGGGAGTGCAGGGGAAGTGAGGTGTAAGTAGGGAGTGCACAGGTGATAACACTGATTAGGCCTGCTGCGCCAATCAGTGGCCCAGTGGCCCTTTAAATTGCAGAGACCCGGCGTGCGCGCGCCCCAAGGAGCGGGGCCGCGCGCGCCGGGACAAGACAGACGGGGAACCGGTCAGGTACGGGAGACGGGATGCGCATCGCGAGCGGGCGCCTCCTGCGTCGCGAATCGCATCCCGGCTGGGAGTGATATTGCAGCGCACCCGGTCAGCAGGTCTGACCGGGGCGCTGCGAATGAGAGGATGCTGCGAGCGCTCCGGGGAGGAGCGGGGACCCGGAGCGCTCGGCGTAACAGTACCCCCCCCCCTTGGGTCTCCCCCTCTTCTTGGAGCCTGAGAACCTGAGGATAAGACTTTTGTCTAGGATGTTGTCCTCAGGTTCCCAAGATCTCTCCTCTGGGCCACAGTTCTCCCAATCCACCCGAAATTTTTTTTTACCTCTGACAATCTTGGAGGCCAGAATCTCCTTCACAGAGAAGACGTCAGACGAACCGGAAACAGGAGTGGGAGAAACAACTTTGGGAGAGAAGCGGTTAAGGATGAGTGGTTTAAGGAGAGAGACATGGAAGGCATTGGGAATACGGAGAGAAGGAGGAAGAAGGAGTTTGTAAGAGACAGGGTTAATCTGGCACAAGATTTTGAAAGGACCAAGATAGCGTGGTCCCAGTTTGTAACTGGGGACACGAAAGTGGACATACTTAGCGGAGAGCCATACCTTGTCTCCGGGAGCAAAAATGGGGGGAGTTCTTCTTTTTTTATCAGCAAATTTTTTCATCCGGGATGAAGCCTGTAAAAGAGAATTTTGGGTCTCTTTCCATATGGTGGAAAGATCACGAGTCACTTCATCCACAGCGGGCAAACCAGAGGGCAAGGGAGTAGGGAGGGGAGGAAGAGGGTGACGGCCGTACACCACGAAAAATGGGGATTTAGCAGAAGATTCGGAGATTCTGAAGTTGTATGAGAATTCGGCCCATGGTAGAAGATCTGTCCAGTCATCCTGGCGGGAGGAAATAAAATGCCGTAAATAGTCACCCAGGACCTGATTAATTCTTTCTACTTGCCCATTGGATTGGGGATGATAGGAAGAAGATAAGTTTAATTTGATCTTGAGCTGTTTACAGAGGGCCCTCCAGAATTTAGACACGAATTGGACGCCTCTATTCCTCAAGCGCCAATTTAATGGCCAGTAGTTCTCGATCACCAATGGAGTAGTTTTTCTCCGCCAGAGAGAAGGTCCTAGAAAAAAACCACAAGTAACAGCATGCCCGGAAGATTTTTTTTGTAGAAGAACTGCTACAGCTCCCACTGAGGAGGAATCTACCTCCAATAGAAAGGGTTTAGATGGGTCAGGTCTGGAGAGCAGGGGATCAGAAGAAAAGGCAGACTTGAGATGTTTAAATGCGTCTTCCACTTGGGGAGACCAGGACTTAGGATTGGCATTTTTCTTGGTTAAAGCCACGATAGGGGCCACAATAGTGGAGAAGTGTGGAATGAATTGTCTGTAATAATTGGCGAACCCAAAAAACGTTGGATAGCATGGAGTCCGGAGGGGCGTGGCCAATGTAACACGGCAGATAGTTTATCTGGGTCCATTTGTAGTCCCTGGCCAGAGACCAAGTATCCTAGGAAAGGAAGAGATTGACATTCAAAGAGACATTTTTCCATTTTGGCATAAAGTTGATTGTCCCGAAGTCTCTGAAGAACCATGCGGACATGCTGGCGGTGTTCTTCTAAGTTGGCAGAAAAAATCAGAATATCGTCCAGGTAAACCACAACACAGGTATATAGGAGATCACGAAAAATTTCATTCACAAAGTCTTGGAAGACGGCAGGGGCGTTGCACAGGCCAAAGGGCATGACCAGATACTCAAAATGTCCATCTCTGGTGTTAAATGCAGTCTTCCATTCGTCCCCCTCCCTGATGCGGATGAGATTATAAGCACCTCTTAAGTCCAGTTTGGTAAAGATGTGGGCGCCTTGTAGGCGATCAAAGAGTTCCGAGATAAGAGGTAAGGGGTAGCGTTTTTTTACCGTGATTTTATTAAGTCCGCGGTAATCAATGCAAGGGCGTAGGGAGCCATCTTTTTTGGACACAAAAAAAAATCCAGCTCCGGCAGGAGAGGAGGACTTGCGGATAAACCCCTTTTTTAAATTCTCCTGGATGTACTCCAACATGGCTTGAGTTTCTGGAGCAGACAGAGGATAGATTCTGCCCCGGGGTGGAGTAGTACCCGGGAGGAGGTCAATAGGACAGTCAACTTGCATAGCATCCATGGCGGGAGGCACAGGAACGGATTGCAGAGGACCAGAGGAGAGAGAAGCCAGGGAGAGAAACCGCCTCGTGCGAACAAAGTCCATATCCTGGCGGAGCTCCTGACGCCTTTCGGAAAAACGCATGTCAATGCTGGTGGCAAGATGAATAAGTTCATGCAGGTTAGCAGGAATTTCTCGTGCGGCCAGCACATCTTTAATGTTACTGGATAGGCCTTTTTTAAAGGTCGCGCAGAGGGCCTCGTTATTCCTCTGTGCCAGAGAGGGATTGGCGTGGACCGTGTTGGTGGACCGGTTCTAAGTTGCTACTGGTATTCACCAGAGCCCGCCGCAAAGCGGGATGGTCTTGCAGCGGCGGTAGCAACCAGGTCGTATCCACCGGCAACGGCTCAACCTCTCTGACTGCTGAAGATAAGCGCGGTACAAGGGAGTAGACAAGAGCAAGGTCGGACATAGCAGAAGGTCAGGGCAGGCAGCAAGGATCGTAGTCAGGGGCAACAGCAGGAGGTCTGGAACACAGGCTAGGAACACACAAGGGAACGCTTTCACTGGCACAATGGCAACAAGATCCGGCGAGGGAGTGCAGGGGAAGTGAGGTATAAGTAGGGAGTGCACAAGTGATAACACTGATTAGGCCTGCTGCGCCAATCAGTGGCCCAGTGGCCCTTTAAATTGCAGAGACCCGGCGCGCGCGCGCCCTAAGGAGCCACCGGGGCCACCGGGACAAGACAGACGGGGAACGGGTCAGATACGGGAGCCGGGATGCGCATCGCGAGCGGGCGCCTCCTGCGTCGCGAATCGCATCCCGGCTGGGAGTGATATTGCAGCGCACCCGGTCAGCAGGTCTGACCGGGGCACTGCGAATGAGAGGATGCTGCGAGCGCTCCTGGGAGGAGCGGGGACCCGGAGCGCTCGGCGTAACAGGCAAACAGCTTGGAGTGAATACATCAACTGTGGGAGCAATTATTAGAAACTGGAAGACATACAAGACCATTGATAATATCCCTTGATCTGGGGCTCCATGCAAGATCTCATCCTGTGGTGTCAAAGTGATCACAAGAACGATAATCAAATGACCTGGAGAGAGCTGGGACCAAAGTAACAAAGGCTACCATCAGTAACACACTACGCCGCCAGGGACTCAAATCATGCAGGGCCAGATGTGTCCCCCTGCTTAAGCCAGTACATGTCTGGGCATGTCTGAAGTTTGTTAGAGAGCATTTGGATGATCCAGAAGAGGATTGGGAGAATTTCAATTGGTCAGATTAAACCAAAGTAGAACATTTTGGTAAAAACTCAACTTGTCGTCTTTGGAGAAGAAATAATGCTGAGTTGCTGTCACATACCGGCAGGATAGGTAGTCGATCCTCTGGACCAGAGAGGCGATGGCATTGTACTGGAGGACCGTTTCTAAGTAGTCACTGGTTTTCACCAGAGCCCGCCGCAAGGCGGGATGGACTTGCTGCGGCGGTAACTACCAGATCGTATCCCCCAGTAACAACTTGATCTCTCTGGCAGCTGATATAGCGTGGTACATTGGAGCAGGCAAGAACGTAGTCGGACATAGCAGAGGTCAGGGCAGGCAGCAATGGTTCACAGGCGAGTATACGGTAGCAATGGGTTCGGCAACTGGCAAGGCAATATCACAGTAGGGAACGTTTCTCAAAGGCACAAAGATCCGGCAAGGGCAGGAAGGGGCAGGTGCCTTTTATTGGGAAGGACCAGTGGGAGGTGAGGAACCAGCGCACCAATTACTGGTGCGCAGGCCCTTTAAACTTACTGAAGCCGGCGCACGCGCGCCCTAGAGAGCGGGGCCGCACGCGTCGGGATCCAGGAGAACACAGCACCGCGTGGGGAGCAGGTACGGCGAACAGGGACGCGGCGCGTGAGCGGGGACCAGCCGCCACGCTAGCCGCGTCTCTGCCACTGTGAGACCTGCGCTCCCGGTCAGTACGTCTGACCGGGAGACGCCGAGGCCCCGGAGCAGAGGACAGAGGCAGCGGGCGCTCCGGTCCGGAGGTGAAGACCGGAGCACTCGCTGTGACAGTTGCATCCAAAGAACAACATACCTACTGTGAAGCATGGGGTGGAAACATCATGTTTTGGGGCTGTTTTTCTGCTAAGGGACCAGGACGACTGATCTGTGTAAAGGAAAAAATTAATGGGGCCATGTACCGTATGATTTTGAGTGAAAACCTGCATGCAGTAATTTTTCTGCCACGATGTCCCGTCACTGTATAACGACCGTAATGTATTACGGGCATATACGGGTGCAAACGGGCAGTTACAAAACCCCATAGGCTGCAATGCAATTTAGTTACGGCCGTCAGGGGTTTTGTAACTACTATAATACTGTGCCCATGTAGAAGAATATAACTACTCTGATACTGCTCCTATATACAAGAATATAACTATTATAATACTGCTCCTATATACAAGAATATAACTACTATAATACTGCTCCTATATACAAGAATATAACTGCTATAATACTGCTCATATGTACAATAATATAACTACTGTAATACTGCTCCTATATACAAGAATATAACTACTATAATACTGCTCCTATATACAAGAATATAACTACTATAATACACTCTCCTATGTACAGGAATATAACTACTATAATACTGTGCCCATGTAGAAGAATATAACTACTATAATACTGCTCCTATATACAAGAATATAACTACTATAATACTGCTCCTATATACAAGAATATAACTACTATAATACTTCTCCTATATACAAGAATATAACTACTATAATACTGCTCCTATATACAAGAATATAACTATTATAATACTGCACCTATATACAAGAATATAACTACTATAATACTGCTCCTATATACAAGAATATAACTATTATAATACTGCTCCTATATACAAGAATATAACTACTATAATACTGCCCCTATATACAAGAATATAACTACTATAATACTGCTCCTATATATAAGAACATAACTATTATAATACTGCTCCTATATACAAGAATATAACTACTATAATACTGCTCCTATATACAAGAATATAACTACTATAATACTGCTCCTATATACAAGAATATATCTACTATAATACTGCTCCTATATACAAGAATATAACTACTATAATACTGCCTCCTATATACAAGAATATAACTACTATAATATTGCTCCCATATACAAGAATATAACTACTATAATACTGCTCCTATATACAAGAATATAACTACTATAATACTGCTCCTATATACAAGAATATAACTACTATAATACTGCTCCTATATACAAGAATATAACTACTATAATACTGCTCCTATGTACAAGAATATAACTACTATAATACTGCCTCCTATATACAAGAATATAACTACTATAATATTGCTCCTATATACAAGAATATAACTACTATAATACTGCTCCTATATACAAGAATATAACTACTATAATACTGCTCCTATATACAAGAATATAACTACTATAATACTGCCTCCTATATACAAGAATATAACTGCTATAATACTGCTCCTATATACAAGAATATAACTACTATAATACTGCTCCTATATACAAGAATATAACTACTATAATACTGCTCCTATATACAAGAATATAACTACTATAATACTGCTCCTATAAACAAGAATATAACTACTATAATATTGCTCCTATATACAAGAATATAACTACTATAATACTGCTCCTATATACAAGAATATAACTACTATAATACTGCTCCTATATACAAGAATATAACTACTATAATACTGCTCCTATATACAAGAATATAACTACTATAATACTGCTCCTATATACAAGAATATAACTACTATAATACTGCCTCCTATATACAAGAATATAACTACTATAATACTGCTCCTATATACAAGAATATATCTACTATAATACTGCTCCTATATACAACAATATAACTACTATAATACTGCCTCCTATATACAAGAATATAACTACTATAATACTGCTCCTATATACAAGAATATAACTACTATAATACTGTCCCTATATACAAGAATATAACTACTATAATACTGCTCCTATATACAAGAATATAACTACTATAATACTACTCCTATATACAAGAATATAACTACTATAATACTGCTCCTATATACAAGAATATAACTACTATAATACTGCCTCCTATATACAAGAATATAACTACTATACTACAAGTATATTTTCTATGTTAGATATTTATGTCTGCCTCAGCTTGTAGATGATGTATATACTTTCCGAGATAATAAACATCTATGGCATATCTAATGCAGTATGAAGATTTTATAACCTTCTAGCACCTTCTTTTCCCGTTCTACCCCTAAGACCCTCCACTTAATAGAGAGAGAGGTCTCCATATTGTCCTATTATAGTCACATAAAACTATTTACACAAAGGATACAATTCCTACAAGCAATAATGTGCAGTTCATCCCACTCACAAACCTCTATAGGTTCTATAATTTTGATATTGTAGTCTCTATATCATTATTATAATAATTATTGTTCTATTATTATTGTCTATATACAGATTGTCAGCTTGAACATATAAAACAATAGCCTGGAGCATAATAAGAAGACTCCGGTCCTCCACCCACTCATTATACCTGAGGTCACATGCCTGACAATAGTCAGAGGGTTTAGTGTGATCAATGGATACACTTTAAATATCATGTTCGGAATGTTTGAGTGAAAGACGACAAACATGGAGATAATGCATATTTCATAAGAGACTTTCACCGACATTGGCGCTTAGAAGGTTATTAACCCTTCATTCAGCTGGAGCTGAGTTTGTCATGTATACGAGTTTCTTGTGGATAGGCTATATATGTCCAGTGCGGCATAACCCTTTAACATATCTTATGGTAATTAGCATTGGGCGCGAATATTCGCAATGCAAATATTTATCGCGAATGTTGCATATTCGCGAATTGGCGAATATTGTGAATATAGCTCGAAATATTTTCAATTATGAATATTTGCATTCTTTTTTTCACAGTACACATCACAGTGATCATCCCTCCCTGCTTCCAGCTTGTGGTGTAAACAAGGCTCCAATACTAGTTACTGCGTCAGACTGGCGGGTGCCCGGAAATTTGCATATGCAAATTTTTGCGCATATTCATCCCTCCCTTCTTTTAGCTCTTTTATCACGCAATATTGCGCATGCAAATTTTATGGTGGATGCGCATGCAAATTTTATGGCACATAGTAAAAAACGGCAGTGAATATGCGAATATATGATGAATATTCGTCCATATGTTCGCGAAATATTGTGAATTTGAATATGGCCTATGCTGCTCAACACTAATGGTAATATCACTGGGGTAATAAAGGTATTACCTTAATGGGTATTCCAGGAAAAAACGTTTTTTTTATTATTTATATCAACTGGCTCCAGAAAGTTAAACAGATTTATAAATTACTTCCATTAAAAAATCTTAATCCTTTCAATAATTATCAGCTGCTGAAGTTGAGTTGTTGTTTTCTGTCTGGCAACAGTGCTCTCTGCTGACATCTCTGCTTGTCTCGGGAACTGCACAGAGAAGCAGAGGTTTGCTATGGGGATTTGCTTCTACACTGGACGGTTCCAGAGACAGGTGTCATCAGAGAGCACTTAGACAGAAAATAACAACTCAACTTCAGCAGCTCATAAGTACTGAAGGGATTAAGATTTTTTTTATAGAAGTAATTTACAAATCTGTTTAACTTTCTGGAGCCAGTTGATATATTAAAAAAAAGTTTTTTCCTGGATAACCCCTTTAAGATTAAAATCTTTCACCTAATCACAAGATACTGTAGATAATGATAAACATCTAATCTGTGAAGGTCCATCTGCTGGGACCCCCACCAATCAGGAAAACAGGAGTTCCTTGTCCCCAAGTGTATAGAAATGCAGTGACCATGCTTGGCCGCAGATTTATTCACTCGGTAAGTGCTATCTTCACCAGTCCTATAGCAAGTCAACTCAAGACTAAACTGGTGCTAAACCAAGGGCAATGAGATTTAACAGGTCTTTTTGTCTTTTTGTCCACTCACTATACCTTCACCACAATGTGGTCTGGCCAACACCCAGGAGGAGTCCTAAAAATAAGTTCTTCCATAGAGCCTTGAGGGTCCCCGATTTATCCACAATTTATCTTTAGCTTACATAAGGTATGCAACAATACATGAATAAGAAAAGCAATAACAACAGGATGAAGGTTTCAGGTTGAGATACAATAAACCTTTTTGTCACAATTACCTGGAATCACACAATGTGGCTTTGTGCTGGGTGTTGTAATGTGAAAAGTTTTAATCAACAGGATGCGGTGGTTGTGGTGGCATTATAATGGTTGTATCTCAAGCTGAAGGGATAGGGTGATACAACCGAGAAAGTTTAAGGGGGTAGAAATGTGAGATGTAGTTGCTGTTTTCAGGGTCAAAGCTCAAAGGGTTTATGGTTATTTATTATGTGGCAAAAGTGGCCTTTTGTTGAGACTCTGAACCTCAACCACCAATTTTCAAAGATGCACAATGTATTTATCATCAATGTTATTGAATCTTAGTCCATCTGCATTGGTGGACTGGTGGGAGATGTAGTAACCAGCGGTCAGCAGGCAGTGGTGGACTGGTGGGAGATGTAGTAACCAGCGGACAGCAGGCAGTGGTGGAAGTCATAGTAACCAGCGGACAGCAGGCAGTGGTGGAAGTCATAGTAACCAGTGGACAGCAGGCAGTGGTGGACTAGTGGGGCTTATAGTAACCAGCGGACAGCAGGCAGTGGTGGACTGGTGGAAGTCATAGTGATCAGTCGACAGCAGGCAGTGGTGGACTAGTCGGGCTTATAGTAACCAGCGGACAGCAGGCAGTGGTGGACAAGTGGGAGTCATTGTAACCAGTGGACAGCAGGCAGTGGTGGACTGGTGGGATTTGTAGAAGCCAGTGAACAGCAGGCAGATGTGGACTGGTGGGAGTTGTAGAAGCTAGCGGACAGCAGGCAATGGGGGACTGGTTGGAGCAGGGGTGGTGGTAGTACTGTCTAATCAGTGGCATCTGGCACAGGAGGTTTACATTCCTCACTGTTCAATGCCTGATTCATTTTAACAAGCAAGTTTTTTCCACAATGCTGGCAGACAATCTTGTCCACTGAAAACAATCTCTGATGTTATGCTACACCAACTTGGCACCATAATAATGCAAGGAGATGACAGGAGGTCATTTTCTAAGGTCAGACCACTGTTCAATACTTTTTCCAGCTTTCTAATATAGTTGTAAAGGCTTTCTGGGATCAGTAGTACATGTGCACTTTCTGCTCTCTCAGCTTTCTCTCCAAGATGGTGGCCACGATGCAGTGTATAGGGTCTTATCAGCTTCTTAAGTTCCCCCCTTATGCTGTCTCCTGATTGGCCTGGGAGCTGTATGTCACATAATACAATTGATGATGGGGTCATGTGATCTTTGGGTTAGCTGCAAGGTATGCTGGGCAACTCTTATATCATCTTAGTGTTCCTAGTACTTCCTCTTTATGTTCAGGTGCCAAAACATCATGTGTTCCTCGTCCCTTCTGCTAATAATAGTGCTGATGCCAGGCTCGGCACATCTCTAGTCACACGTTAAGTCGAATAACGTAAAACCTAATAGCCTGAAAAAAGTTCTTTACTCTTCCCTAATGGTTAATAATCCAGACCGGAGATTGCAGCCAAGAACATGCTAGTTTTTGCAACAGTCTGACTATCCAATACAGTCCCTTCTAGAAGTAAAGCTCTGGTCACATGGGAGCGGTCTATCAAGTTCATTACCTGCAAAGATTATTCATGATGGCGTCTGAAGGTCTTCCTAATGAACTGTTACAATGGGAAATTATTTTTCTCTTTAATTAAACTTCTAATTGATTTCCCATTAAGGTCGTGTCACACAGAACGAAGTTGACAGAGAAGCGGGAGCCATTTATGTATAAGGGAGAAGCTACACATTACAGAAAACCGTAAAAATCCTAATTCTGTAATGTGTTTTTTCCTGGATAACCTCTTTAACTCATGAGTAGCTAGGTGTAGGTGGAAGAGTTGGGAAGCCAAGTGTATTGGTCAGTAGGCCATATGAAGCACAGGAGGATCAGCACAGTACACAAGGATCAGGCAGAGGCAACATCATTAGAAAAAAGCATGGGTCAAACACAGAATAACTGATCAGATACAGTAAACCTTAGCTATGGAAAACAACACAATTTATATATATCCTATATATATAGGATAAGATGTCTGATCGTGAGGGTCCCACCGATGAGGACCCCCACAATCTCGTGACATCACGCCCACGCCCCTCAATGCAAGTCTATGGGAGGGAGCGTGACGGCCATCACGCCCCCTCCCATAGACTTGCATTGAGTGAGCGTGGCCGTGACATCATGAGTGGAGCTCGGCCATGATGTCACGAGCCTCCAGCACTGAACCTGATGCTCTAAACGAACACCGGGTGCACCACGAAGATCGCAGGGGTCCCCAGCAGTGGGACCCCTGCGATCAGGACTCTTATCCCCTATCCTTTGGATAGGGGATTAGTAATGAGCGGCATTGCCCATATTCGAATTTGCGATATTTCGCAAATATATAGATGAATATTCGCATATTCGTTATATTCGCATATGTGAATATTTGCATATGTGAATATTCGCATATTCGAGGAAGAAAACAGTGAGGGGTGGACAACTTTACTATTGGTTGCTAGGGATGTTGTTGATAACCTCTGACAAGTATATTTGTATCATTCTAATTGGCCCACAAGTGAAAAGAAGGAATATGCGAATATTCACATATGCTCATATGTGGAAAAAAAAGCGAATATTCACAATTTCGAATATATATCGAATATATTCGCAATATTCGTGAATTTGCGATATTCGCGATAAAAATTCAAAATGCGAATATTCGCTCCCAACACTACAGGACATAAGATGTCTAGGGGCGGAGTTCCCCTTCAAATAGGTATGGATAGATGGAGCATGATCCCTCCCATGAGGGGGCAACATTTCATAAATATATAATGGACACAGTTAATTGAGGCTATTTTGAAGACTGTGAGGCTCTTGAATAGAAATTTTTGTGCCTCCCAAATATTTTCTGGCTCACACCTAGTCTATATTGTGACAGCCTTGTCTATATCTGGATACATCTTATTAAGGGGAATAACAATTTGTCAGTTGTTCTGATATAAATAAAGTTTGAATATTTTTTTTTTTTTTTTAACCATCTGTTCTGATTCACGTCTGGTAGCACAGATCTGAGCATGTAGTAGTGACAAGTGATCACTAGGAGGAGAACTTGTGAAATGTTTAGAATTGTACAGAAAAGGTTTAGTCGTCTCCCCATGAAGATGCCAACATTTAAATCTTTCCTGTATTAAAGCAATCTTAGGACATTATAGTGTTATAATTAATCAAAAAGTTTAAAACTAAGAAGTAAAATGTAGAAGTGAAGTAAAATTAGTAACGACATATGGAATTGACCAGTTTTAGGAGAGGACAAAACAGCGGGGACCCGGCTCTGTCTTAAGGACCAATGTATCTTTTTTTTCATCTCTATTTTTCCTAAATGACCCCAAATATGGAGAGTTACTTCATTACTTTTAGTTTTAGGATATTTACAAGTGTGATAGAACTAGATAGAACAATGCATATCTATAGAAATGATAATGATGTATGGCGAGGGTTATCAAATATAAAGGGCAGGACAGGAAAAACCATTATGGGCTTCACAAAAAGCTTTCAAGAATTGTCCCCATGAGCGTAGCTTTAGGGGGTAGAGGTAACAGTCACACCAGGGTCCTTGTGCCTATAGCTGGACATACACATTAGTAGACATGTGCAATTTGTTTCGGCACGAACGCTAATTTATGCGAATTTTACTGTTTTCGGCCGTTCGGATTGATCCGAATGCACGAAAACATATTTGGAACATTTCTGAATAACCACGTTAATTCGAACATCAGATTAACGAATACATTCGTAAATGAACGAATGCATTCATTAACCGTAAAACGAAAGTAAATAATTAATTTGATTTTTTCAATTGGTCCTTGGGAGGTCACATGATCGGAGTTCATTGTCACATGATACCTTTTAGCCAATTATCTTATTCCAGTCGATCCCTACTGTATCACAGACAGTGAGGCTGTTTAATTAGTTGTGAGGTCGTCCTGTGAGAGTTTGCCTGGTGTTACTGGAGTGTGGAGTCACCGGATTTGCAGAAATGGACGGTTTACCTGAGGAAAACTTGGCTTCTGGCACAGAGACAAATGCAAAACAAGCTAAGGTAACACCTGCTATTTTTTACAAGAGAAGATCAGCAAGGCCTGCGTTAGAAAAAAGGGTTAGAATTAAGCATTAAAACGAATAACAAAATCGTCCGAAAACAAAAGTAAAACGAATGATATATATAACGAATAGATCCGAAATAACGAATGCATCCGAAAGCCGAACAGTTTCCGAATAGAACCGAAAAAAATTTATACAAATGCGTCCGAAAAAAGAATAAAACGAATTACTGTATTCCGAAGGTTTAACTGAACCGAGAAAAAAAATGTATCCTAAAAAAAACGAAACAAAACAAAACAAAATTTTTGGTCGTGCACAAAAGTCTACACAGTAGACATGTTTTGGCTGAACGTTTCTATAGGACTGGTTAACCATCTAAGGGGGTGAGGCCTCTTGACTCCATGATGGCTGGTGTCAGGGCAGGGAAGCATCAAGCAAGTTCAATTACTACAACCCGATCCTTTTTTTCTTAGAGAGCAAAGCCACCACCAGAAGATAGTGACCTCCTCACTTCTCATTCAGATAACAGACATGCTTGGCTGAGGAGGTATGGGGAGAGACAGCTGGCCATTTAAAGGGGTACCCCGCCCCTAGACATCTTATCCCCTATCCAAAGCACAGGGGATAAGAAGTCTGATCGCAGGGGTCATGGCTGCGGCACCCCAGACATCCGATGCACAGAGCGAACTTCGCTCCATGTTGGATGATTGGTGTTGCAGGGCAGAGCCTCGTGACGTCATAGTCATGCCCCGCTCGTGATGTCACGACAACGCCCCCTCAATGCAAGTCTATGGGAGGGGGCGTGACGCCCGTCACGCCCCCTCCCATAGACTTGCATTGAGGGGGCATTGCCGTGATGTCACGAACTGGGTGTAGCCATCACGTCACGATGCTCTAAACAAACGCTGGGTGCAGCAGGGAGATTGTGGTGGTCCCCATTGGTGGGACCCCCACGTTCAGACATCTTATCCCCTATCCTTTGGATAAGGGCTAAGATATCTAGGGGCAGAGTACTCCTTTAAACTCCAGGATTGCTGACCAGGTACCATTGCAGAATTCTGTGAATGTCACAGTACAGGTAGAATGGTTTATTCCATGACTACTTTTTACCAGTAAAGTTTCCATTGTACAATGCATTTTATTCTATCCACTTCCTTGAACGAGCAGTATTATCACCTCCACTTGTTACACTGTATTATACGCCTGCAGATAATATAACTAGAATTTGTAAATGAGTTGTGAATGTCATAGCGCCTGGCGGCAAAGATCAAACGACTGAGACTATAAAAAGTCCTCAAGGTTGCACATTCCAAGAATTGTGTGGCATACAGTAATTCCCCTTAGCTAGGACAGAACAGATTTTTTGGGGGGCAAACAAAAGCTTTGTTGTAGGAGTTCTCAGGTTTATGATATACGGAATGTGTGTCAAAAGGTAAGTACTATGTGAGCTTCATTCACAAACTCCATTTAACAAGATATTGTTAAGTACAGTAAGTTGCAATGGTTTAAAGCCAAATATTTCATGTGACAGCGTGCCGTATTTAATAGAAGCTGTAAAGCTGAGATGATGAACTTTAGACCTCCTTGTGTCCTACCTTAGGGAGACAACATCATCTGTAGGATCCAAAGTTGTCAAGTTTATGGAGAGAATTGAAACTAGGAACTTCCCCATCTAGTTCTACTGATGGGACCATAACTGAAAAGAGAAGATCTGGGCACCTGATCTCAAGGGCCCTTCATGAACCAGAGGGGCACATACTGGCAGATATCAGGGTTGCAAACCAGAAAGGGTCAATAACCCCATCTACCATCTAAACCTTGGTACCAGGAAGGGTCCTAAACCTCAGCTACCATCTAAAACTTGGTATTAGAAAGAGTCTTAAACCCCATCTACCATCTAAAACTTGGAACCAGGAAGGGTCCTTGACCCCATCTACCATCTAAAACTTGGTACCAGGAAGGGTCCTAAACCTCAGCTACCATCTAAAACTTGGTACTAGAAAGAGTCTTAAACCCCATCTACCATCTAAAACTTGGTACCAGGAAGGGTACTTAACCCCATCTACCATCTAAAACTTGGTACGAGAAAGAATCCAAAGCCACATCTACCATCTAAAACTTGGTACCAGGAAGGGTCCTAAACCTCAGCTACCATCTAAAACTTGGTACTAGAAAAAGTCTTAAACCCCATCTACCATCTAAAACTTGGTACAAGGAAGTGTACTTAAACCAATCTACCATCTAAAACTTGGTACGAGAAAGTCTTAAGCCCCATCTACCATCTAAAACTTGGAACAAGAAATGGTCCTTAACCCCATCTACCGTCTAAAACTTGGTACTAGAGAGAGTCCTAAACCCCATCTACCATCTAAAACTTGGTACTAGAAAGGGTCCTAAACCCCATCTACCATCTAAAACTTGGTACTAGAAAGGGTCCTAAACCCCATCTGCCATCTAAAACTTGGTACTAGAAAGAGTCCTAATCCCTATCTACCATCTAAAACTTGGTACCAGAAAGGGTCCTAAACCCCATCTACCATTTAAAACTTGTTACTAGAAAGGTCCAAAATCCCATCTATCACATAGGAGAGCTGTACTATAATATATAGTATATTTGAGCAAAGTCTGAAGCTAGGAGACAGTGAAGTATTTAATGGCTTTTGATGTCATTAGAGGTGGCCATACTGTGGTAGTCACCAGGGGGGTGAAGAGCATTATGCTACAGGCTAGCTAGGAGTAGTAGTCCTTTAACTTTTATGTCAGGGTGGTGTTGCTAACACAGTGTTCCCTATGAAACCAACTATCCTGTTGTAAATGGAGTTGTAGCCAAAATAAAAAAAAAGTAGAAAAAAAGTAGAAATACCTCTGGACAAAAGGAAACTGTGAAAAAACTTAAACAACTTTACTGAACTTCTTGTGAAAATCCAATATAATACAGTTACGTTGGCACTGCTTAGGATGTCACAGATTCTGGAGCCAGATGAGGGGATATTTGGTCACTGTCCCTTTAAATTATGCTTTTATAGCAGATTTACTGATTTTAGGATTGCCTTAGATGCTTTTAGCTTGTGAAAGTGTAATGATTAATACAGATGCAAATGTGGACAGATGTTAATGTTCACAGTCCAATTAACTAAAACTATTGAAGAGGGTCTTCACAGGTTGTCTTTCTGTGCAAAATGTAGACTTTCTTTACTCACACAACTCTGGTTTGAGTCACAATACCCAAAGGGACATATGCAGCAAAAACTTTTGATGATGTGGTTTTCACCCATCATGAACTCTGAGCATAGGCTACTGTAGAGATTAGTGTATTGCAGAGAGACCCTTGTTCAGCCCTCTTATCTCTGAAGAAGACAAAAAGAAGCATCCTTAAAGGAGGTGAGGAACTTAAGCACTTCATCCTCACAGCATGGGCAGAAACCGGAACAATGACTTTATTGCAGGCAAGATTTTAGTAGAAGGCCTAAAAGATTTTACTCTGGCAAAAGTCAGGCCTCAAATTACTTTGACTGATCTTCCCAGCATGAGCAAAGCTGAGAGATACATGGCACTGGCATTAGCCTGGCTCAGTCTAAACTATCAGGTTTGGGTACACCCCTTTTTCTGGGAAAGCTAGCTTGGACTAGGGACTTTTCCCACAAACATTGGTTGGAGGACCACATGACCAAGGCATCATTCATCTGATACAAATGTTAACACTTTACACTTTGATACCTGAGTGTATACAAATAATATTATACAATGCACAATTTTTCACATAAATACCTACAATATCCATGCAGTTTGTGAAACAAAGTTTTCTCTCAGCCACACAACAACTTCTTATAGATTGCAGCTGGAGCACTAGTACTGGGACACTACATACTCCCCCTCTTGAAATAACCTGTCCTTGGCAGCATTGTTAGAGGGAGCTACCTAGACACAAAAACAATGTAAAGTATACACAAGGGTAAAATTAAAAACAGGATTAGTATTATTTTTTCCCAATAAGGCACTTTCTTTTATGAACAGGATTATACTTTGGTTAGACAATTCACTGGCACAGACAATATATTGTTGTATTAGAAACAACATTCTAAACTTTCCTGAGAATATTATATTAACTTAAATAAATACTTGATGTAAGTTTAGTCACTATAAGCATTTGAGCAATGTTCATAAATGTCTCTGGTTTAGAGGTAAATAGCTCTGTAAGAGTCCATAAAGTAGCAAAAATAAATATGTGTACACTTAGTTTTTTCCACTTTAGTGCAATATCTAGCAATAAAAACAGAAATGTATTGTAGTAACAAACCCTGTATGGATACCTTTAGACACAGGTACAAAAAAGCAAGTGTCCTTAGAAATGTTGTATGTATGCCAGAACCTTTTTTTTTTTACTACTTTGGCTGCCATTAACGTCAGTTATTGTAACAGAGCAAAACGGGAGTTATAAGGGGCAAAGAGGATCCCATTCACTTGTAACATCTGTTATCAGTCCCATTATGATAGTGGGAGAAATAGACGTGACATGCACACATTTTTCTCCCGCTATCTTTCTAACGGCCGGTACACTGATAGGCACAAACGTCAGTAAAAATGAAGCCTAAACAGTTTTTGGGACATAGAAGGAGAAGTAGGATGCAAAAGTTCATGGCAGGTGCCAGGCACTCAAACTTTAATTGAAAGCAAATAAAAAAAATTACACAATAAAGGATAGAATTGTCAATAGGGCCTAGTCTTTTAGATCACACATTGCAGGAGTCAATAGTAGTGACTGGTCACCAGTCAAGCTTTACGTCCCGCTCCCCTCCTGGAGGGACAAGGGTAATAACGTCTCCTGAGTTCCTGTGGGGGTGTAGCAAGGTGACGGCATTGGCTGCGGTTGTTGGTGCAGTAAAAGTTGGGTGAAAGCTTTATTGTCACCTGCGGTCTACATAAAATGTAGCCATTGAATAACCATTGGGGGATCCTCTGGTGAAATTGAAGCCTTAGACCTGGTGAATGCCAAGTCAGTCAGGAATTCCCAGATTCTCTGCATTACTTGTGAACCTCTCGCAGGAAAAGCATCTGGGGTGTGATTGCCGGTGGTGTTGAGGACCAGCTCTCATCGATGTCCGGCAATGGCATCCACAAGTGCAGTTGGTCAGGTAACACTCCAAGGAGTGTGAGGCAATTGTGGAAAACACCACAGCCTCAGCTACTATTCACCGAGGAATTATCTAGGAATGCTCTGAATGGGGTCTCCTGGGTTATAGAGAAGAGCTGTAGTATTGTATCTAATGAAATTGGTTCTTGGCAAGATGATGGCGCCCAGTGAATCTTCATAAGGTGTATCAGTCATTAAAGGGGTACTCCGGTGAAAACCTTTTTTCTTTTAAATCAACTGGTGGCAGAAAGTTAAACATATTTGTAAATTACTTCTATTAAAAAATCTTAATCCTTCCAGTACTTATTAGCTGCTGAATGCTACAGAGGAAATTCCTTTCTTTTTGGAACACTGATGACATCACGAGCACAGTGCTCTCTGCTGACATCTCTGTCCATTTTAGCAACCATGCATAGCAAATGTATGCTAAGGGCAGCATGGTGGCTCAGTGGTTAGCACTGCTGCCTTACAGTTCTGGGGACTTGGGTTCAAATCCCACTAAGAACAACAATAAATAAAGCGTTATTGTTATTATAATAACGTCAGCAGAGAGAACTGTGCTCGTGATGTCATCAGAGAACATTCCAAAAAGAAAAGAATTTCCTCTGTAGTATTCATCAGCTAATAAGTACAGGAAGGATTGAGATTTTTTAATAGAAATAATTTACAAATATGTTTAACTTTTTGCCACCAGTTGATTTAAAAGAAAAAAAAGGCTTTCATTGGAGTACCCCTTTAATGTCCCACTAATAACATAGTGTTTGCCCTTTTGGGAAGTTGCGATTGCTTTCTAGTTCCCATGTCCAGAGGATGTCGCAACTCAGTTTCACAATGTTTTTATTGAATTTTATAAACATAAGAAATGTAACATATAACATATTATGACATCAGATGTGTCAGAATTTACATATGAACATGCATAATAACCTTGACTGGTGGAGCATAATCGTTCATCCAAACAGTGTTACCCATATTCACAAAGGATCTATTAGGTCCAAAGGGACCTTAATTGAAATTTGAGAGCAAGATAATAACAATAGGAAGGAAAACAATAAAACAATAAAATAGTGAGTCTCCATAACTTCTACAAAATCAATCAAAATTGCTGCATCAGGCAGTTGTCTGGTATTTGGTAGAATTCAGAATCGAGGTCTCAAAGGGGATGTCGCAACTCAGTAGAGTCCTTTTTACCACACTTGTGAGCTCTGTAATGAGCACTGGTCACTTTTTATGCACGGTCAATGGAGGACCGCTCAGCAAATGTCATACCAGAAACTTGTCAGATGGACAGTATGATGGTGGCAATTTAAAAAAGATATACCGTATATACTCGAGTATAAGCCGACCCGAGTATAAGCCGAGACCCCTAATTTCAACCCAAAATCCCAGGAAAAGTTATTGACTCGAGTATAAGCCTAGGGTGGGAAATACCTCATCCCCCCCTGTCATCATCCAGACCCGTCATTAACATCCTCATGATCATCCCCTTGTCATCATCCCACACATCCCCCCTTCATCATCCCCTTATCATCCCACACATCCCCCCTTCATCATCCCCTTGTCATCATCCCACACATCCCCCCTTCATCATCCCCTTATCATCCCACACATCCCCCCTTCATCATCCCCTTATCATCCCACACCCCCCTTCATCATCCCCACACCCCCCTTCATCATCCCCTTGTAATCATCCCACACCCCCCCTTCATCATCCCCACACCCCCCCCTTCATCATCCCCTTGTAATCATCCCACACCCCCCCTTCATCACCCCCCTTCATCATCCCCACACCCCCCTTCATCATCCTCTTCTCATCATTCGCCCTCAGTGGTCTTCAACCTGCGGACCTCCAGAGGTTTCAAAACTACAACTCCCAGCAAGCCCGGGCAGCCATCGGCTGTCCGGGCTTGCTGGGAGTTGTAGTTTTGAAACCTCCGGAGGTCCGCAGGTTGAAGACCACTGCGGCCTTCAACATCATCCAGCCCCCTCTCACCCCCTTTAGTTCTGAGTACTCACCTCCGCTAGGCGCTGGTCCGGTCCTGCAGGGCTGTCCGGAGAGGAGGTGGTCCGGTGAGGAGGTGGTCCGGGCTGCTATCTTCACCGGGGGCGCCTCTTCTCCGCGCTTCCGGCCCGGAATAGAGGCGTTGCCTTGACAATGACGCAGAAGTACGTTGGCAATGAACGCACCTCTGCGTCGTTGTCACGGCAACGTGACTATTCTGAGGCCGGGCCCGAAGCGCTTAGAAGAGGCCTCCCCAGTGAAGATAGCAGCCCGGAACCACTATCCCACCGGACTACCTCCTCTCCGGACAGCCCTGCAGGACCGGACCAGCGCCGAGCGGAGGTGAGTACTCAGAACTAAAGGGGGTGAGAGGGGGCTGGATGATGTTGAAGGCCGCAGTGGTCTTCAACCTGCGGACCTCCGGAGGTTTCAAAACTACAACTCCCAGCAAGCCCGGACAGCCGATGGCTGCCCGGGCTTGCTGGGAGATGTAGTTTTGAAACCTCTGGAGGTCCGCAGGTTGAAGACCACTGCGGGTGGGGGAGTTCACTCGAGTATAAGCCGAGGGGGGTGTTTTCAGCACGAAAAATCGTGCTGAAAAACTCGGCTTATACTCGAGTATATACGGTAGTCTGTTGGACCACAATAGCACAGGCTCTGTGTGTACTATATTTTTAGCCCAAAATAGGTCCTGTAGAGGGAAGTTATTACAAACTTGGGTAATCAATTAATTACCGTAATCTTTGGGGGTCCTGGCATTGGACCCTGGAATGTGTTATCTTCTGGAATATCTTTATAACAAAGTTACATAGGTAAGTATAGGATCAGGGCTGGTGCAAGGATTTTTGCCACCCTATGCAAAAGCAAATTTTACCGCCCCCTTGACCCCCTCTGCCGCTGCCCATTGACACGCCCCACCTTACTACTGGGGTGACACAATGTATCAAGCCCCCTCCTCATGCAATTAGCTTACTACTGGGGTGACACACTGTAACAAACCTCATCCTGCTGCTGGCTGAGTCAGTGGTTCAGATGCTGGTTGTCTAACTTTCTTGCGGCAGGCAAAGCGGCGCCCCCATCAAGAGGGCGCTCTAGGCGGCTGCTTATTTTGCCTTTAGGCAGAGCCGGCCCTGTATAGGACATCCTAGAATAGCTTTGTAATGCAATTTATCGCAAACACTTAATGTGCATTGTATTATTTTGGAATGTGATATGACCAAATGTGTCTTCTGCCGGCAAAATGTTGTTTAGTGGCCGTAAGTGCATAAACCTCCATTGTACGGGTAGCCGGCTGTTAATCTTATCTGTGTATTGTATGACTAATGCGGTTGGTTATTTTTGTTTTATTTCCCTTTAAAGCGCGGTCCGTATGATGTCTGATAATGGGCCGCCCCTGTTATCAGCTCCCTCAGTGAACGTGACCTTATGTTCTGCAACAGGTGAGGAAAACCATCTCATGAATCATCACTCAGTGATATGAGCTCAAACAACAGGGGGGTGCGGGGAAAGATGTTACAAATTTAAAGGGAATGTTTTGTTAATATCATTTTAGGTAAAAAATAATCTATTTATGTATTTATTGCTTATATAGTGCAGCACAGGCTATTTCGAGAAACTAATGTAGAGGTCCTTGCGTATGTCTTCTGCTAACCTTTTGTCGCTCATGTGGCAGACATGAGTTTAACTCCATATGAATATGGATTCCTAATGCTGTCTCCATTTACCAGGGCTCTGGATTTGCATAGAAAGGGTGTGAAATCTCATCACTGTACCTGATCATCAAATTTGGCTGCTGGTGCTGGAGATCACCCAGGTGAACTGATGAGACGCATAAGTGGGTTGGGGTCAGTTCACATTAAGAGGAGTTTTGATGTGTTTTCTTGTTCAATTTTTTAGATAAATATTGGAACATAGTGAACATGATTTGACATACAGCCACAATGGAGTCTTCAGGCCAGTGTTTCCCAACCAGTGTGCTTCCTGTTTTTGCAAAACCACAACACCCAGCATGCCCGCACATGAAACAGCAGCACTCTGTTTGAGATGAATTAGTGCATGGCTTTATATTCATCAGGATTAGCATCAAGGCGGTATAGGCATAGCACTGATCAGTATTATCGTTAATCTTCTTCTCTGGTCTGGTCAATGTCAGACCAGAGGAGATGACCCCGGGATGATGGCCGGAGCAGGTAAGGAGACCTCTGGATGCCATCTTGGATGATTGGATCCCTGCGGCCATGCCGTGGGCGATTCGATCATCCATTCACCTGCATTGCCGCAGATGCCATGATCTGTATTGATCATGGCATCTGAGGGGTTAAAGGGATACTCCAGGGAACTAAACCCATATCATTCATTACCTATATAGAGCAGTTTCCCTCTTTCAGCTGTCACTTACAGAAAGATGTCATAATCAGATCCTGCATGTCATTGTGTTAACCCCTCACTGAGACCTAGCCCCAACCCTGTGGAAGACAAACACCACATGATTTCTGGATTCACAGCCACAGCTCCCCTCCCCCCTCCCCTCCCTGTGTGAGGATCTTGCAGGCAGAGAAGCCCAGTGAAGCTTTTCAGTCACAAGTCAACACATGCTGCTCTTTTCCTGCTGTGGATCTTATCACTGACTGACATGATTTATTGCTGGGGGGAAGGATATTTTGAAAGAAAAGACATGTACAGTGTATTTACAACAACACAGCATGCACACGGATTGAAAAAGCAATTGGCTGTCAGCCATTACACAGAGCTGCACTCACTGCTGGAAGTTGTAGTCTGGGCTGCAAGCAAGAAAAAATAATATTCAGGAGACAACAGGGGTCACAGGAGCTGCCAAAATCACATAGATAACAGAACAGGTATTGTGGTGGCTTTGGGGCATTTAAAATTTTCTTAACTTCCCGGAGCACCCCTTTAATGTCAGACATTAGCGTGATTGCTGATGTTCGCATATACCGGCGGGTCCCTGCCGTGCATGATGCAAGAAAATTTCTTTTTCTTTTCCAATATTATCTCCCAAACAATCTTTCTTTTCTCTTTTGCTGTTTATTTTATTAGAAAATGAAGGGTGTCATTACAAGTTGTCCTGCAGAAAACAAGCCTAATGGATGGAAAAATAAAAAAAAAGTTAAAAAGAGAAAACATTTTTAATTATTATTATTATTTTTTTAATTTCCTGGATGGTTAAAGGGTCAAAGGGGTACTCCGCTGCTCAGCGTTTGGAAAAAACTTCTGGAAAACTGCCGGGAGCTCGTGGCATCATAACCCCGCCCCCTCATGATGTCACACCCCATCACCTCAATGCAAGTCCATGGGAGGGGGCGTGACGTACGTCACGCCCCTCCCATAGACTTGCATTGAGCGGGCGGGGAGTGACGTCTTAAGGGGGCGGGGTTATGATGTCTTGAGGGGGCGGGGTTATAACATCACATGCTCCCGGCGCCAGCTCCAGTGTTTGGAACAGTTTGTTCCAAACGCTGAGCAGTGGAGTACCCCTTTAAGGATCCATAATACATGTCTACAGAACGTCATGGTCACATACTGTATCTCCGTGTGAGATATAGGCTTTTGCTTTAGCGATTTGCTTTAGCGATTTGCACAGAATCCTTGAGAATTATTTTGGCACATTCCATCACTTGACTTCTGAAGCGTTGTTCATCTTAGTGGAGGCACTATAAGGCGGTATATAGAGTGCCTGCGGACCCATGGGGGCTATGTGTGCTGCCATGCATGGTGGGTGCACACAGCTCTACTATGTCTTTTACACGAGAGGCACAGCTACATACATCTGTCATTGATAGGAGGACATGTAGTATTCACCTTCAGAGAATGAAGAATTACAATTTCTGAAAAATAAACTTTTCCAATACCCAAATGCAAATAGTAGTAGTAGTAGTAGTAGTAGTAGTAGTAGTCTGCACAGCACCAGGTACTACTATTTATTCCACATAAGAATTACGATTCATTTAAATTCCCTACTCTCATAATCTGCTTTATGCTCTAGGTTTGAAATTACCCTAGAATTGTGACTTATATACTGCTCTGTGCCATGCATCACATGCCATCACTAATCCTACAGCGCCATTTGTTCCATCCCAGCACAGCTGCATCCATGTGTTCTAGTACAGTAACGTGGTCATGTGATCACCAGCCTGACATTCCAAATCTTCCAGTGCTTAAAGGGGAGGAACAACTGGTACCAGAAAGTTATACAGATTTGTAAATTACTTCTATTAAAAAAAAATCTTAATCCTTCCTGTGCTTATCAGCTGCTGTATGCTCCAGAGGAAGTTGTGTAGTTATTTTCTGTCTGACCACAGTGCTCTCTGCTGACACCTCTGTCCGTGTTAGGAACTGGACAGAGCAGGAGAGGTTTGCTATGGGGATTTGCTCATGCTCTGGACAGTTCCTGATACGGACAGGGGTGGCAGCAGAGAGCACTGTGGTCAGACTGGAAAGAACTGCACAACTTCCTCTGGAGCATACAGCAGCTGATAAGTACTGGAAGGATTAAGATTTTTATATAGAAGTCATTTACTAATCTGTATAACTTTCTTGCACCAGTTGATTTAAAAAAATTGTTTCCCTTTAATGGTAACAAGATGTCAGTTCTGGGTCTGACTTCCCATAAACTACAAGATGACATCATCACCTACCAGATCCCTTCCCAGCTCCATCTGCTATCTTTATGGGATCAGGATATATACTAGTTATAAACCTATCCTTCAGCTCTGTTTGTTTATTGCTGCTATCTAAGGGATCAGTATATATAGTAGTTATACACATCCACTCCAGCTCTATCAGTATACTGCTGCTGTCTATATGGGATCAGTATTTATAGTAGTTATACACCTCCAATCCAGCTCTATCTGTATACTGCTGCTATCTCTATGGAATCAGGATATATAGTAGTTACATTGGGGCAAATAAGTATTTAGTCAGCCACCAATTGTTTAAGTTCCCCCACTTAAAAAGATGAGAGAGGCCTGTAATTTTCATCATTGGTATACTTCAACTTTGAGAGACATTGTCTGATTTTTAAAGCATTTATTTGCAAATTATGGTGGAAAATTTTTCACACACTGTTGCTGGTATTTTGGCCCATTCCTCCACGCAGATCTCCTCTAGAGCAGTGATGTTTTGGGGCTGTCGCTGGGCAACACAGGCTTTCAACTCCCTCCAAAGGTTTTCTATGGGTTGAGATCTGGAGACTGGCTAGGCCACTCAAGGACCTTGAAATGCTTCTTATGAAGCCACTCCTTCCTTGTCCGGGTGTTGTGTTTGGGATCATTGCCATGTTGATAGACCCAGATACTTTTTATCTTTAATGCCCTTGCTGATGGAAGGAGGTTTTCACTCAAAATCTCATCATACATGGCCCCATTCATTCTTTCCTTTACATGGATCAGTCGTCCTTGTCCCTTAGCAGAAAAACAGCCCCAAAGCATGATGTTTCCACCCCCATGCTTCACAGTAGGTATGGTGTTCTTTAGATGCAACTCAACATTCTTTCTCCTCCAAACAAGACGAGTTGAGTTTTTACCAAAAAGTTCTACTTTGGTTTCATCTGACCATATGACATTCTCCCAATCTTCTTCTGGAACTTCAGACGGGCTTAAGCAGGGGGACACATCTGGCACTGCATGATTTGAGTCCCTGGTGGCGTAGTGTGTTACTGATGGTAGCCTTTGTTATTTTAATCCCAGCTCTCTGCAGGTCATTCATTAGAGGGCTTCAAAGTTCAGCAGCAATTTTCCAATTTTTTACGAAAATTTCAAAATCAGAATTTTTCAGTTCAGTTTTAAAGTGGATTTGAAGGGCTTTCATGTTAGAAATACCCCACAAATGACCCCATTATAAAAACTGCGCTCCTCAAAGTATCCAAAATGACATTCAGAAAGTCTGTTAACCCTTTAGGTGTTTTACAGGAATAGCAGCAAAGTGGAAAAAAAATTTAAATCTTCATTCTTTACACTCGCATGTTCTTGCGGAACCATTTTTTCAATTTTTACAAGGGGTAAAAGGAGAGAAATCCCACCAAAATGTGTAACCCAATTTCTCTTGAGTAAGGAAATACCTCATATGTGTATGTAAAGTGTTCAGCGGGCGCAGTAGAGGGCTCAAAAGGGAAGGAGCGACAATGGGATTTTGGAGAGTGAATTTTGCTGAAATGGTTTTTGGGGGCATGTAGCACTTAGGAAGGCCCTATGGTGCCAGAACAGCAAAAAAAAAAAAAATAAACTACACCCCTAAAGCAATGTAACAAGGGGTACAGTGAGCCTTAACACCCCACAGGTGTTTGACAACTTTTCGTTAAAGTTGGATGTGTAAATAAAAAATAAAAAAATTCTCACTAAAATGCCTTTTTCTTTCCCCAAATTTCACATTTTTACGGGGTAATAGGAGAAAATGCCCCCTAAAATTTGTAACCCCATTTCTTCTGAGAATGGAAATACCCCATGTGAGGACATCAAGTGCACTGCGGGCGCATTACAATGCTCAGATGAGAAGGAGCCAATTTGGAAAGCAAATTTTACTGAAATGTTTTTTGGGGGGCATGTCCCATTTAGGAAGCCCCTATTGTGCCAGAACAGAAAAAAAAACACATGACACACTATTTTGGAAACTACACCCCTCAAGGAACATAACAAGGGGTACAGTGAGCCCTAACACCCCACAGGTGTTTGACGTTTTTTAGTTAAAGTCGGATGTATAAATGAAAAAAAAAATGTTTTTTCACTAAAATGCTGGTGGAGTAATAGGAGTAAATGACCCCCAAAATTTGTAACCCTATGTGTGGACATCAAGTGCTCTGCTGGTGCACTACAATGCTCAGAAGAGAAGGAGCACCATTGGGCTTTTGGAGAGAGAATTTGTTTGGAATGGAAGTCAGGGGCCATGAGCATTTAAAAAGCCCCCTGTGGTGCCAGAACAGTGGACCCCCCCCCACAAGTGACCCCATTTTGGAAACTACACCCCTCACAGAATTAAATAAGGGGTACAGTGAGAATTTACACTCCACTTGCGTTTGACAGATCTTTGAAACAGTGGGCTGTGCAAATGAAAAATTAAATTTTCAATTTTCACGGACCACTGTTCCAAAAATCTGTCAGACACCTGTGTGACGTAAATGCTCACTGCACCCCTTATTACATTTCGTGAGGGGTGTAGTTTCCAAAATGGGGTCACATGTGGGGGGGTCCATTGTTCTGGCACTATGGGGGCTTTGTAAACACACGTGGCCTTCAATTCCAAACAAATTTTCTCTCCAAAAGCCCAATGGCGCTCCTTCTTTTCTGAGCATTGTAGTTTGCCCGCAGAGCACTTTACATCCATATATGGGGTATGTTCTTACTCAGAAGAAATGATGTTTCAAATTTTGGGGGGCTTTTTTCCCCATTTTCCCTTGTGAATTTTTTTTTTTTTCATTTTCCCATCCAACTTTAACAAAAATTAATCAAACACCTGTAGGGTGTTAAGGCTCACTATACCCCATGCTACATTCCGTGAGGGGTGTAGTTTCCAAAATGGGGTCACTTGTGGGTATTTATTTTTTGCGTTTATGTCAGAACCGCTGTAAAATCAGCCAACCCTGTGCAAATCACCAGTTTAGGCTTCAAATGTACATAGTGCACTCTCACTCCTGAGCCTTGTTGTGCACCCGCAGAGCATTTTACGCCCACATATGGGGTATATCCGTACTCAGGAGAAATTGTGTTACAAATTTTGGGGGTCTATTTTTCCTATTTCCTCTTGTGAAAATAAAAAAGTATGGGGCAACACCAGCATGTTAGTGTAATTATTATTTTTTTTTACACTAACAGGCTGGTGTATACCCCAACTTCTCCTTTTTTTAAGAGGTAAAAGGAGAAAAAGCCCCCCAAAATTTGTAACTCAATTGCTCCTGAGTACGGAGATACCCCATATATGTCCCTAAACTGTTTCCTTGAAATATGAGAGGGCTCTGAAGTGAGAGAGCGCTGTGCGCATTTGAGGACAAAATTAGGGATTGCATAGGGGTGGACATAGGGGTATTCTATGCCAGTGATTCCAAAACAGGGTGCCTCCAGCTGTTGCTAAACTCCCAGCATGCCTGGACGGTCAGTGGCTGTCCGGAAATGCTGGGAGCTGTTGTTTTCCAACAGCTGGAGGCTCCGTTTTGGAAACACTGCCGTACGATACGTTTTTCACTTTTATTGGGGTGGGGGGGGAACATATAAGGGGGTGTATATGTAGTGTTTTACCCTTTATTATGTGTTAGTGTAGTGTAGTGTTTTTAGGGTACGTTCATACTGGCGGGAGTTTATGGTGAGTTTCCCGCTAGGAGTTTGCGCTGCTGCGGGAAATTTGACGCAGCTCAAACTTGAAGCAGGAAACTCACTGTAAACCTGCCTGTGTGAATGTACCCTGTACATTCACATGGGGGGGGGGGGGGCAAACCTCCAGCTGTTGCAAAACTACAACTCCCAGGACTGTATAGTGGTCTCCAAACTGTATGCAACTCACTGACTTCTGTAGTCTGCAGCACGCCGCACCAGGGAACCAGCCGCACATCATCGCCGCCCGCTGCTGCCGCCGCCGTTGATAAGTGGACTTCTCTCTCCGGTCACAGGACAGTTCCCCCGTTCTGCCTGGACCACTGTGGGTGGGCAGAATGGGGGAACCAGACTTTAACCCCCCCCGCCCCGATCTGCTATTGGTCAGTCGCTTCTGAACCACCAATGGCAGGGATAGGAGGGGTGGCACCCCTGTACCTCACTCCTATCCCTTCAGAGACACCCCCGATCCCCCTTATTTTCCAGGTCACCGGGTCACCTTGACCCAGAATGGCCGCAGATCACCGGTTTGAATTGACCGGCGATTTGTGGCGATTGCCGACATGGGGGGGGGGTCTCAGCACCCCCCTCAGCGATGTGCCAGGATGTCTGCTGAATGATTTTGTATGTTGAGACCATTTGTATGTTGAAACCATAACTCTATGGAAACCTGGTAATTGGTTCTGAAGCCACCAAAATGTCTTCCGAAAATAAGAAAAAGTGAGGTTTAAAGAAAGATAAGTAGATAACTAATATAGATAAAGCAAATCCTTATATATAAAAGTAATAAAGATCTGCTGGAGCTGTAATCACTGTCTATGTAGAGGACAGGAGCTTCTTCAGGGTCCTGTACAGTACACACAATGGGGGAGATTTATCAAAACCTGTTCAGGCAAAAAGTTGCCCAGTTGCCCATAGCAACTAGTGTTGCTCGCGAATATTCGCAATGCAAATTTTATTCGCGAATATCGCATATTCTCGAATTTGCGAATATTCGCGAATATAGCACTATATATTCGTAATCACAGTGATCATCCCTCTCTGCTTCCAGCTTGTGTGGTGTAAAGAAGGCTCTAATACTACTGTGTGAGACTGGCGTGCGAATTTGCGCATATGTTAATTTTTATATATGCTAATTTTCGCATATGCAAATTTTTGCATACCTGAATTTTGGCATATGCGAAAATAAAACGTGAATATTACGAATATGCGACTTTAGCGAATATATGACGAATATTAGTCCATATATTTGTGAAATATCGCAAATTCGAATATGGCCTATGCTGCTCAACACTAATAGCAACCATTCAGATCGCTTCTTTCATTTTGCAGAGGCCTTGTTAGAAATGAAAGAAGCGATCTGATTGGTTGCTATGGGCAACTGGGCAAATTTTCCTCTGGACAGGTTTTGATAAATCTCCCCCATTATCCTAAAAAGGTAACATGGAGTCGCCCTCACCTGGTGTCCAAAGGAGCAGCTAACCCTGGCACAGGTAAAGAGTACAGAACATGTAATACCTCCCTGTACTGTAGGGGGCGCTATCAGACAGGAATTCAGTGCATACGCTTCAGTAATACAAGGGTTTTACCAGTGAAATGTCCATTCTGATTGGTCAGTTATTCCAGCTATTGACAGGTATCACAGATCTGGACTGTCTGTAACATTGTATGGTGAGTCTGGTCTCAAGTTACAATGGTCCAGAAAAGACCATTGTATGTAGGAAATGTCGTATGTTGAGAAAGAGAATCCTCACCCGCAAACAGCTGACGGCAGGGGCTGGTAGATAACACCGTACCCCTCTGTATACTCAGCAGGTTCTGTTTATTTACCATGGATGTAGCAGCGGCGAGAGGAATAAGAACGTCCATACATCACTCCTGGTCTTCTGATGGGTCTCATTATGCTGTTTATCTTACATTACGGGATCCCACCTCCTCCCAGCTCCATAGTCATTAATCGGCAGTCACGGTGCCTGCTCGCCGGAGTGCTCGCTCTGCTCCCAGCACTTCACCTCAAATAACTTTACAGGAAAAATCAATGTTGTTGAAAATCAGAAATTTGCAATTCAATAGCACAAAAAGTACATTGTCTGCCCCATAAAGATGTGATCAGACACAGTGTTATTCTCTAATGCATCCAATCCCCGACTTGTATCATTAAATTAGAGTACAGAACGTTATATTCCACAAACTGTGATGCCTGGGATATTTCTCTTAAAGGGGTACTCCGGCGCTTAGACATCTTATCCCCTATCGCGGGGGTCCCGCCGCTGGGGACCCCTGTGATCTTGCACGCCGCACCCCGTGTTTGCTCCGGGTCTGATTACTGTCGATCACGGGGACGGAGCATTGTGATGTCACGGCTCCGCCCCTGTGTGATGTCACGCTCTGCCCCCTCAATGCAAGCCTATGGGAGCTGTCACGCCCCCTCCCATAGGCTTGCATTGAGGGGGCGGAGCATGACATCACACAGGGAGCGGAGTCGGTGACATCACAATGCTCCGTCCCCGTGATCGACAATAATCAGACCCGGAGCGAACACGGGGTGCGGCGTGCAAGATCACGGGGGTCCCCAGCGGTGGGGATAGGGGATAAGATGTCTAAGCGCCGGAGTACCCCTTTAAAGGGGTAAACCAGGGCTTTACAAATGGCAGGTGCCAGGCCGCCATGGCAACTGAGAATGTCCCCCTGGAGCCTAGATATGGGAAGGCCTTGAAAAAGAATGGAAAAATTGGGGAAAAACAAACATTTTTCCATTTTTTTTACATTTTTTATCCAAAGCCGTTTTTTATTTTATTTTTATTTTTTTCTGGAAAAGTATGAACAAAGCAAAAGATAAGGATTTAGGGATATGTTCTTTTATAAAGAAAAATAATCTGTTTATAACATAATATTCAAGCTATATAACATTTAGTGAAAAACAAAAAAAAAAGAGTTCTCAGCTCACTTGGGATGTGTGCGCCAACCTCCAAGTAGATAAAAAAATGTTTAGAAAAGGTCAGCACATAGTATAAAAACATGAAAAACTTTAATTTAAAAAATCCATTAAAGGGGTACTCCGCTGCTCAGCGTTTGGAACAAACTGTTCCGAAAGCTAGAGCCGGTGTCGGGAGATCGTGACGTTATAGCCCCGCCCCATTGTGATGTCAACTCCTGCCCCCTCAATGCAAGTCTATGGGAGGGGGCATGACACCATGAGGAGGCGGGGCTATGGCGTCACGAGCTCCCGGCATCGGCTCCAGCGGTCGGAACAGTTTGTTCCAAATGCTGAGCAGCGGAGTACCCCTTTAAAAACCTTGAGGGCAGCAGAACACACGAACATACACATAGCATGCTTATCGTCAGATACAAGTCCTTTTTATACCAAAGGTAATACCCTATTCCACACAGGAAGGGGAGGGGCTAAACACAAAAAACAAAAACTACTAAAAAGTGTATTTATGCAAAAAACTAAAAGATTGGGAAACCAGATACAAGATTAATAATACTGTATTAGGCCAGTTCTACTATTTAAACCAGGGGCCTCAAGCTCAAATTATCTGGGGGCCACTGGAGGTATCGGCTGGGTTCGGCTGGGCCGCATGCGCCCCTCACGTATAATCACATATGCCCCCATCATGCACCCCCCATTCTCCCTACCCTCCTGTGGTAATAGCATGAGCTGATGGATGATGGAGGTGCTACTGCTTGGGGGGGGGAGGGGGGTTGAAGCATTAGGAAGGCAGCAGTTTCCCCACATTAGGTAGGCAGCAGTTTCCCCCATCACAGAAAATGTTCTCCCCATCACAGATAATGTTCTTTCCCATCACAGATAATGTTCTCCCCATCAAGGATAATGTTCTCCCCATCACAGATAATGTTCTCCTTCATCACAAATAATGTTCTCCTTCATCACAGATAATGTTCTCTCCTCCCATAACAGATACATTTCTCCCATCACAGATAATGTTCTCCCCCATCACAGCTAATGTTCTCCATATCAATGATAATGTTCTTCCCATCACAGATAAATGTTCTCCTTCATCACAAATAATGTTCTCCTTCATCACAGATAATGTTCTCTCCTCGCATAACAGATAATGTTCTCCCATCACAGATAATGTTCTCCTCCATAACAGAAAATGTTCTCTCCCCCTATTAAAGATAATGTACTCTCCCCATCACAGATAATGTTCTCCCCATCACAGATCATGTTCTCTCCCACATTACAAATAATGTTCTCCCCATCACAGATAATGCTCTCCCCATCACAGATAATGTTCTCCCCATCACAGATCATGTTCTCCCCATCACAGATAATGTTCTCCTCCGTCCCAGAAAATGTTCTCCCCATCACAGATAATGTTCTCCCCATCACAGATCATGTTCTCTCCCACATCACAAATAATATTCTTCCCATCACAGATAATGTTCTCCCCCATAACATATAATGTTCTCCCCATCACAGACATTGTTTTCTCCTCCATCACTGATAATGTTCTCCTCCGTCCCAGATAATGTTCTCCTCTGTCCCAGATAATGTTCTCCCCATCACAGATCACGTTCTCCCCCACTACAGATAATGTTTTCCCCCATCACAGATAATGTTTTCTCCCCCATTACAGATAATGTTCTCTCCCATCACAGATAATGTTTTCTCCACTGTCCCTGATAATTGGAGGGGGTGTAGCATCACGGCACAGCACAAGGGGGCATGGCCATGATGCCACAACCACTGGTGCAGGAACCCGGCATTTGTTTTGAACGCCCCGTCATCAGACATCTTATCCACTATCATTAAATTTGATGGGGTGCATCACAGATCATGTTCTCTCCTACATCACAAATAATGTTCTCCCCATCACAGATAATGTTCTCCCCATCACAGATAATGTTCTCCCCCATAACATATAATGTTCTCCCCATCACAGATAATGTTCTCCTCCGTCCCAGATAATGTTCTCCTCCATCCCAGATAATGTTCTCCCCATCACAGATCATGTTCTCCCCCATCACAGATAATGTTTTCCCCCATCACAGATAATGTTTTCTCCCCCATTACAGATCATTTTCTCTCCCATCACAGATAATGTTTTCTCCACTGTCCCAGATAATTGGAGGGGGTGTGGCATCACGACACGGCACACGGGGCATGGCCATGATGTCACAACCACTGGTGATGGGGTGCATCACAGATCATGTTCTCCCCCCCATCACAGATCATATTTTCTCTATCATCACAGATATTTTTTTCTGTCTTTTTTTTTCTTTTACATTTTGAATACATGTTTAGGGTTTTACTACTAAGCCTATGAAAAATGACGTATGTAACTGACCGCAAAAAGCTGCAAAAGACGAAAAAAAATCATGTGTATGTAGAGTTTACAATAATTAAGTTAAGACTGTAAATGAACATCCAGCTACAGCTTTTACAACAACAAAAAGAGAATACCGTTGTAAAAAGATTACATGAAAAATGGCACTAACAATTCACACTGTGAATGAACCTAGCTTTACTATCCTACCTTCAAATCTCATTCCCCTATTACAATGAGATAACTCTGCTTACCCTGTCCCAGTGTACACAGCAAAGCTGACAAGCCACAGACAACAGGAAATTCAAATCTATTGCTTGTGCTCTAGTGGCCACTATAAAAACTGGATAATATTATGATTACATTATACACACCATATAAAAACATAAAATTAAGAATATGTTAAAGAATTTGTTAAGATTTTGTTCAGAACGCTCGGAGCTGGAGGCCGAGATCATGATGTCACGGCCACGCCCCTCATGATGTCATGCCCCCTCCATTCATGACTATGAGAGGGGGCGTGTCAACAGACACGCTCCCACCTATAGACATGAATGGAGGGGGTGTGGCATCACGGCATGGCACAGGGGGGCGTGCCATGATGCCACAACCCCTCCATTCTTGTATGATTATTCTTGTAGTATTTACAAGTCTCTGGAGAATACAGAACCAGTTTATACTATATAAGATCTGTGTATGCAGATAGCGCTGGGAAGTTTTGCTTTAAAGTCCACATTCACATCTAATCACAGTTTCAATTCATTTTACTCAATTTCTTACTTTACTTACTTTTCCTCTGTAGAAGACAAGTTAGTTCTGATACAGAGTTCAAAATGGACAACGGGAGGGGGATTCTGGCATTGGGTATTTTTTTAATGGCATTTACTTTGGTTAAATACCATGATATTTTAGTGATTTGGATGTATGCGGCGATACTAAGTTTTTTAAAATTAATTTTAAAACCTTTATTTTAAGCTACTTTTACCTCCTAGGGCAACGTAAAAAACCATTGCTTGATCAATTGTACAGTACACTCTAACTGCCCCATGCTACCTGCCCTGACATTGTGATGTACGGTACATATACGTCAGATGTCAGGAAGGGTTTAATCAAAATGCCTTTTGTCACGTCCTGGGTAGGGAAAGAGTGCAACCTAACACTTGCTATAAACCTCTTTCCCTACCTACTTGGATGATCCCCATTAAACTGTGGTCCCCAACTGGGTGAAGGTCCCTACACTGGACTAAGTGCAGGGGCATCAGAATAGTCAGACAAACATGGTCGGTAACACACAGGCAAATAAAGTACAAAATCTCAAAGGCAAAGACAGAGTCAGAATGAGCTACGGGTCTAACCTGTGTCATAGTACAAAATCAACAGGCAAGGCAAAGCTAGAAAACAGGCAGAAGGTCAATAAACAGGAAATCAGAAGATATTAAGGCACAGAGAATACAGGAATGCTGGTGATGGAAAGAACCGCTAGCACAGGTGTTGTCTGCATAGTGAGCAGGGTTTAAATGTCCCACCCTGGAGGCTTAGAGTGCTGCTGTCAGTTGATTGTTACAACACTTACCCCTTCTCTTTGACCAGACCAGGCGCCTGACCGAGACACATAATAAAGGACAGGTGAGGATGTTATACATTTAAGGTACGTTCACATTTACGAAATTTTGCTGCATATTTTTTGCAGCTGATTTCGCTTCCCATTGACTTCAATGGGCAGCAACATCTGCAGCAGAAAATAGGCAGCAACATCTGCTGCAAAATACACACATGTGAACGTACCCTCAGGGTCCATTCCCGTGGGCGGATTTAATTGCGAGATAGCAGAATGTTTCTGGGGTGGTCTGCAGCAGACCCGACTGAAGCCTATGAGATCTGCTGTGGATTTTCCACAGTGGAAATTCCGCTACACAAGATCTGCTGTGGTGAGCCAATCCTGGTCTAAACCCGCCGTAGGAAATACGTTGCTATCTCAAAATTTAATCCGTCATGTGAACGGACCCTTAAACAATAAAAAAAGGTTGCTGAAATATACTTGCCCTTTAACCCCTCAAGGACACATTTTTCTCCCTCGCCTTTAAAGGGGTACTCCGAAAGAAAAAAATCATTTGTAAATTACTTCTATTAAAAAATCTTAAACCTTCCAGTTGTTATCAGCTGCTGAATTTGAGTTGTTCTGTCTGACAACAGTGCTCTCTGCTGACACCTCTGCTTGTCTCAGGAATTGTCCGAAGCATTAGAGGTTTGCTATGGGGATTTTTTCCTACTCTGGACAGTTTCTGAGACAAGCAGAAGTGTCAGTAGAGAGCACTGTTATTAAACAGAAAAAACAACTCAACTTCAGCAGCTGATAACTACTGGAAGGAATAAGATTTTTTTAATAGAAGTAATTTACAAATCTGTTTAACATTCTGGAGCCAGTTGATAAATAAAAAAAAGTTTTTTACTGGAATACCCCTTTAACCCTTCCAGTACTTATCAGCTGCTGTATGCTCCAAGGGAAGTAGTGTAGTTCTTTTTTCTGCCTGACCACAGTGCTCTCTTCTGACACCTCTGTCCGTGTCAGGAACTGTCCAGCACAGGAGCAAATCCCCATAGCAAACCTCTCCTGCTCTGAACAGTTCCTGACACGGACAGCGAGGTGGCAGCGGAGAGCACTGTGGTCTGTTAGCAAAGAACTATGCAACTTCCTGTGGAGCATACAGCAGCAGATAAGCACTGGAAGGTTAAGATATATTATATAGATATATTTTTACATAGAAGTAATTTACTAATATATAATTTTTTGGCACCACTTGATTTAAAAAAAAAAAAAACATTCTATCCGAGTACCTCTTTAAATAAAGAGCCATAACTTTTTTTTTATTTTTCCATCCAAAAAGTCATATAAGGGCTTGTTCCTTGCAAAACCAATTGTACTTTGTAGTGAAAACTTTAATTTTACTATAAAATGTACAGCGCAATGAAAAATGTATTATTTGTGTGGGGGATGGGGGGAATTGAAACTGCTGCTTCATGTACAGGACGTAAATGTATGTCCTGAGCGTTAAACGGGTACTCCGCTGCTCAGCGTTTGGAACAAACTGTTCCTAAACGCTGGCACCGGGAGCTCGTGACATCATAGCCCCGCCCCCTCATGCCATCATGCCCCGCCCCCTCAATGCAAGCCTATGGGAGGGGGCGTGACAGCCGTCACGCCCCCTCCCATAGACTTGCATTTAGGGGGCGGGACATGACATCATGAGTGGGGGCTATGATGTCATGAGCTCCCGGTGCCGGCTCCAACGTTAGGAACAGTTTGTTCCAAACGCTGAGCAATGGAGTATCTGTTTAACGCTCAGGGACAAAAGAGTTATCCAGGATTAGAAAAACTAAGCTGATGTCATCCAAAAACAGCGCCAACCCTGCCCAGAGGTTGTGTGTGGTATTGCATCACAGTTTCATTAAAGTGAATGGAGCCAAGTTGTAATACCTCACACAACTTGAGGACAGGGAAGGCACTGTCATTGGAAGAAATCAGCCCTGTTTTTCTATTCCTGGATAACTCCTTTAATTAATAGTTTTTTTTTGGCAGGGATCAATATCGTGTTCACATCTATACATATGGTAAAATTTTAAATAATTAAAAAAAACTTAAAAAAAAAAAATAAAGCAACTTCTTTTTTACCATTCATAATACCAGTGGAGACAAATATTAAATGGGCACTGTCACCAACTTTATTTTTTGATATGTTGTAGTACTTATGTACTACAACATATCTCTAATATACTTTTATTATTATTTTTTTCATTAAAAAGGTTTAATTTACATTTAAAAACCGGCCACTGAAGAAGGACTGATTTTGGCCTGGCAATCAGTCCTTTTTCAGTTAGGCTGCACTCGCTCCCTGCCTGTCAATCAGACAGGCGGGAGCGAGCGCATTGGCTCCCCGGCCACTCCTCCCGCTGCCGGACTCTGCAGTAACTGCAAGTGTAATTAGGGAACGGGGTATGCGGGGGGGGGGAGGAGGGAACGGGCTAGTGCCGTAGCGGGGGGGGGGGGGGGAGGTAACGGGCTAGCAAAAAAAAAAATAGGATGGTGCGAGCTACCCTTTAACATTTATAAGGACGAACATCTTTTGACCTTGTCGCCATCTTTGAAGCAGCCGCGCGGTCAACCGTTTATCCTCTCTTATCGGTGTCCTTCATCCGGCACAGTCTCTGCCCGGAGCTGTCCTTACATCACACTGCTGACTCCGCATGAAATCCTATATTACGAGATTCTCACCTTTAATTGCATAGTTACATAGTTACTGAGGTGGAAAAAGACATAAATCTGTCAAGCTCAGCATTTCGCACATTCTTCTTCTTTCTTTTGCTCTTGATTTTTGAGAAAATTAAACCAATTGAAGATGTTTTCAACAATTCGACTGTTTAGGAAGAAAAAGAAATATAATCTTTTGGCTCCTGGGACTGGAATATTTTTCTTTCAGCAAATTTATGATCTAATCAAATAGACACCTGGGCTCAAGTGTCGAAACTCGTTCCTATCTCTGGAAATTAACTAATTAGGTTCTCTCATTGGCTTATATAGTATCTGTATAGAGCATAAAACACCTAGGGGTATTGACCTGCCTTAAATATATTTATTATGTTTATCTATCTATCTATCTATCTAAAGAACTGGCTAGGAGATAGGCCGGGAGCTTTTTTAGTGAGACAGATAAAAAAAAAGAACTAGTCAAAGAAAAAACGTATTCATGGCCCTCCATTCCAGGACAAGAGTTTATGACCCAAAAGGGATGGTAGATGTTTTTGCCAATTACTATGAGGTTATATTCTAAATAAGGACTTAAATATAACACAACCAACTAGAGAACTCATAAATGAATTTCGTTCTAATATCTTGATCAGGTTGGATTTGTAAAGGGCTGTCAATCATCCGACGGGACAAGAAATCTGCTAAATATTATAGAGGAAGCAATGCGCGGTCGGATGCCTTCTCTTCTCCTAGGTTTGGATGCGGAGAAGGCATTCGACCGCGTCCATTGGGGTTTTTTAAGGGCAGTTTTGGAGAAATTTGACTTGCCCCTCGAACTAATATAAGCCATAATGGGTCTCTATTCAGTACCATCAGCTAGGGTTTGCATGGCAGGGGCGATATCAAGAAGATTTGGAATATCCAACGGTACACGCCAGGGATGTCCCCCTCTCCCCTCTGTTGTATGTCTTAGTCATAGAGCCATTGGCCCAGCAGATCCGAGATTCAGGGGACATAGGGGGCATCCATGTCGGTGGGGCCGAACACCGGATAAGTCTTTTTGCTGATGATATTTTGATTTCTTGTATGAATCCAGAACGGTCCCTGCAGGGCCAAACAGAGGTGATGTTGTGTTTTGTTACAGTAAGCTATTACAAGTTGAATATCCCTAAATCAGTTATACTCCCTTTAAAGGGGTACTCCGGCGCTAAAACATCTTATCCCCTATCCAGAGGATAGGGGATAAGATGCCTGATCGCGGGGGTCCCTGCTGTCACGCCCCCTCACATAGGCTTGCATTCAGGGGGCGAAGCATGACATCACACGGGGTGGGGGCGTGACATCACAATGCTCCGCCCCCCCCCCCCCCCCGTGATCACCAGTAATCAGACCCGGAGCGAACGTGCTCCGGGGACTGATTCTAACGGGGTGCTGCGTGCAAGATCACGGGGGTGCCCAGTAGCGGGACCGCTGCGATCAGGCATCTTATCCCCTAGCCTTTGGATAGGGGATAAGATGTCTTAGCGCCAGAGTACACCTTTAAGAGTAGGCGAAGTAATAAAGCGTGAGCTACAAGTAAAACATTGCTTCACATGGGCAAAAGAATCCTTAACATATTTGGGTATCAAATTCACTTCCTTCCTAGCAGAATCAGTAAGAGTAAATGTAGAAGTATTAAAACATCAATTGAACACGAATATTAGGGGATATTCAAAACTGCCGATATCTTGGCTGGGGAGGATAGCGACAACAAAGATGGTTTTATTACCAAAAATTATGTATCTTTTCCGGAATCTCCCTATTAGATTTCCCAGATATCTTATTAAATCCCTACAGGTGATTATTTGGCAGAATAAGAAACCGAGAATTGCGTCCCAAATAATCTGCCGCCCTATAAGGGAGGGGGGGGGGGGGTCTAAGATGTACAGATCTTTACATATACCATCAAGCGATCTTACTTTCCCAAGAACAGAAACTAAGCCATAATGAATTTGATAAACATTGGGTTTTAATGGAGACAGGAATGGGGAAAGCTAAATCTTCGAGTCTGCAACTTTGGGAAACCGCACTTTTGGGTAAAGTGCTGTATGATGGAAGTTCAACATTAAAGGCAGGACTAGAAGTATGGTTGTATGCTTTAAAACATCAGGTCTTGTCCCCCCTGAAACTTAAAGATGTCCCTATGGATCTGATACACATAGATTTCTCTGTATGGGCGAAGAAGGGTATTGAGACTCTGGGAGTAATCAGTGAGGAAGGTTCCCTCTTTCCCTTTGAAACTATTTCCAAACTTTTTGGAATAGAATCAAGGGACTTTTTTTAAGTATCTCCAGATTCGGCATTGGGCAAATTCAAATAAATGGTGTGAGAATATGATCAATATGAAAGTGAGAGAATATGATCAATATTTTAAGTCCAGAATGGGGTAAAGAGGAATATCTAGAGCATATAAAGCCCTACAATCACAAAATCCCTATGAAAAGTGGAGTTACCAAAAGAAACGGGAAAAGGATTTAGGGTATTGCATACCCGATCAATCATGGCATAGTATATTTTTAATCCCAAGTAAAGTGTCACAACTGTGTATCTCACCTAGAATCTTCTCGTAAAGTATTATATAGATGGTATCTAACTCTGGATAACCTGGCTAAAATAAATACTAAGAATTCTCCAACATGCTGGAGATGTAAAAGGGAGAAAGGGTCACTAATACATATTTGGTGGGAATGCATAGAGATACAATAGTTATGGAGAAAAACCTATATGTTGTTAATAAAGATGCTAGGGGAAAACACCAATATACACTGGGGACCGGGATTGGCATTATTATCACTAGGTCTGGAAGAAGCCTCATACACCGATACCATAATAATTTTCCATGTTCTTTCAGCAATAAGGAAAGCCATTGCAAGGTGTTGGAAAAAACAAGAAATACCAGACATATATCAGGTAGAGATGTCGCGAATTGTTCGCCAGCAAACAATTCCCGGCGAACTTAGCATGTTCGCGTTCGCCTCGCCGGGCGAACATATGTGAAGTTCGATCCGCCACCCTATACTTTAACATTGCGGTAAACTTTGACTCTGTGAGTCAGAGTCAGCAGACACATTACAGCCAATCAGCAGCAGTCCCTCCCTTCCAGACCCTCCTACCTCCTGCATGGACGCCATTTTACCCTCATTCAGCATGCTGCAGGCTTAGGAAGTGGAGGGACAGAGAAGCTGCTCCTGCTGTATAGGTAAAGCGATAGCTAGGTTGCTGCTAGGTGGTGTATTCAGTGTCCACTTTACTCCTAAAGCACTAGTGTAACATCTGCTTTAAGGACAGCACCCAAAAAAGCCCTTTTTAGGGCTCAAATATCAGTCCGTGTGTCTTGCAACAGCTGGAGGCACCCTGGTTGGGAGGGAACCGCTGGTTAAAAGGGGTACTCCAGTATAAAACTTAAGTTCCTTCAAGCAACTAACTACAGTATTAAAAGGGCTATAAGTTGAGTCCATGTGTCTTGCAACTGCTGGAGGCACCCTGTTTGGGGACCACTGCTTAAAAGGGGAACTCCATTGCCAAACTTTTTTGCTCATTATCACACTAGTGCAAATCACATTTGGTGTGATAGTTGTTCAAATAAAAATAAAAAGATACCTTTTTTGGCTGTGAAATAAAACCAGTGCTGCCTAAAGGGGGGCTCTAACTATGTGCTGCCTAATATGGGGGAATCTATGTGCTGCCTAAAGGGATGCTCTAACTATGTGCTGCCTAATATGGGGGAATCTATGTGTTGCCTAAAGGGAGGGGCTCTATGTGCTGCCTAAAGGGGGGCTCTAACTATGTGCTGCCTAATATGGGGGAATCTATGTGCTGCCTAAAGGGGGATCTAAATATGTGCTGCCTAAAGGGGGCTCTATGTGCTGGCTAAAGGGAGGCTCTAACTATGTGCTGCCTAATATGGGGGAATCTATGTGTTGCCTAAAGGGGGGCTCTATGTGCTGCCTAACGGGGGGCTCTAACTATGTGCTGCCTAACATGGGGGAATCTATGTGCTGCCTAAAGGGGGGGATCTAACTATGTGATGCCTAATATGGGGGAATCTATGTGCTGCCTAATATGGGGGATCTAACTATGTGCTGCCTAATATGGGGGAATCTATGTGCTGCCTAAAGGGGGGATCTAACTATGTGCTGCCTAATATGGGGGAATCTATGTGCTGCCTAAAGGGGGGATCTAACTATGTGCTGCCTAAAGGGGGGCTCTATGTGCTGCCTAAAGGGGGCTAAAGCACGTTATTCCAAACAATTTAGGAATAATAGGTGATTTATGCCCTTTATGGATTAAAACCAGACTCTGCATCAACTATGTAATTTTCCATGGGAGTTTTGCCATGGATCCCCCTCCGGCATGCCACAGTCCAGGTGTTAGTCCCCTTGAAACAACTTTTAAATCACTATTGTGGCCAGAAAGAGTCCCTGTGGGTTTTAAAATTTGCCTGCCCTTTGAAGTCAATGGCGGTTCGCCCGGTTGGCCAGTTCGCAAACATTTGCGGAAGTTCGCGTTCGCCGTTCGCGAACCGAAAATTTTATGATCGCGACATCACTAATATCAGGTAATGGCATCACTTAAAGGGGTACTCCACCCCTAGACATCTTATCCCCTATCCAAAGGATAGGGGATAAGATGTCTGATCGCGGGGGTCCCGCCACTGGGGACCCCCACAATATAGCATGCAGCACCCACCTGTATCTGCTTCCGGCAGCGCTGGAGGGTCTGGCTCCCGACCACCACGGGTATGGAAGATCGTGACGTCACGACTCCGCCCCCGTGTGACGTCTGAGAAAGGCTGGGTGAGCCAGCAGAAATGTCGCTGTAAGACATTCGCATTATGGATTAAAACTTTTTCTATTTTCACCATATTGGATCTGTGTGCTGTGGATTTCTGTATTTTGACTATTTTATTACATATCTATATGGTATTTATTTATTTATTTATTTATTTAATTATTTGTGAATGTATTTATTTATTCTTACAGTTCTATGGTATTTATTCATTTATTTTTTATTATTTATTCTTTATTTATGCCTAATGTGTTACAGCACCCGTAGGTCACCACTCTCAGGGCACCTCTACACCTTGACTCTAGCCCTACTCAAAACCTTGTGGCCAGATCCAGAGTTCCAGGTCAGGGCTGGTACAAGGATTTTTGTCATCCCAGGCAAAAGCTAATTTTGCCGCCCCCTTGATTCCGCCCATTGGCCCACCCCCTTTGCCCCACCTTACTTCTGTGGATACACACTGTAATAAACCTCCTCCTCATGCTGCTGGTCAAGCGAGTGCTTTGGATGCTGATTGTCTAACTTTCTTGTGGTAGGCAGAGCCGAGCCCCCCATCAAGAGGGCGCTCTAGGCGGCTGCCTATTTTGCCTATAGGCAGAACTGGCCCTGGTCCAGGTTAACCTGGGTAGCCATTGGTCTGAGGCCTACATGCCCAGGTCACACCCCACCCTGTGGTTCTCCGTTCTGCCTTGGACCACCAACTTACAGAACAGATACTGAACTTGACCTTAGCCGAAAGGCCGAGAAGCAATTCTCTATAAGAGAACATAATGACTGCATAGCAAATTCTTTGATGTCACCTTGCAACCTAAAAACTTTGATAAAAATCTCTAAAACTATTTAGCTTAGGGGTTACTACGTATCCTTGGAGCAAAGAGTAGTGTAAAGTGTTCCTGTCACTGACAAAAACTTTTCACATGTTATAGAGACCAGTTGGGGCTGGGAGTTCAGACCCTTCAGACTGCGAGAAAGAGAGGAGGGAGAAACACGTGACCAAGCGCTACTATCCCAGTCTCCCTGCTCTCTGTATAAGACATAGACTTATTATAGATTCCATCTTCTACAGCGGTGTGGTGCACCCTCAGAATCATTTGCTGAGCCCAAGGGACTGTCTGACACTAGACGTAGGGTCGGCTTAACGTGGTAATTAAAAGAGGTTTACTTGAAGAGTCTGGGCCCTGATCTATATATAGAAAACTCAACGTATGTACACTGTGGGGGACATGTATGAAAGATTTTACCCCTGTTTTGTGTGTATTTTTTTGCGCAAAATTTTGCGCAAGCCCTTTTTTTTGCGCATGTTTTTGCGCACGTTTTGGTAGAGCATGTCCTCCAGATGTGGCTGAATCAGGGTACCTTGGAGTGACATCTATAGTACACATGGAGTTATTACCTGCGTACTTTTCCTTTGCACCAAAAATTTTGACGCACGTGCGTCTTTTTCCCAGCAAATACAAGCCAACTTTAACTGCACGTAGCGAAATCCTTTCTATTTCTGAAGGAAAGTTCTACGAAGGAACCACCAGAATGTTTTAACTTTCCTATCTCAATTCCTCATTTGGTTTGCTTTATATTGCTTTTTACTCCTTGGTTATTCCAAAGCACTTTGAAAATAATTTGCATATAGAATATTTGTTTACAGTTCAGTTATTCATTAGATCACTTGTATATTGATATTGTTATTTTATGATCCAACAATTTAATACATTTACATAGGAAATGTTTGATAACTTATCATTGAACAAGCTCTGTCCCATTAAAATAGCGTTGTAATCCACTTAACACTGTAGATCATTCTCCTTTTATTTTTACAATTTACTGCTTTTCGGTATACTTTTCCTCAGCGCCCGGTAAGATGGTGGCTATCACTGATATCCAGCCATCTTACCATGTGACCATGGGGGGTTTCATCCCACCCCCCCAACGATTGCTGCTATCAGCTAGTCAAATCTGACTAGCTGATAGCAGCGTTTCGCTATGAGAATACTTAGCAGCACGGTGTGTGAGTCCCGATCACGGGGATCGGGACATACACCGCTCTGCTAAGTGTCCCTTACCCGTCCCCCGGCGTCACTTACCCGGCCATGCGGTGTCCCAAGCGGTCCCGGTGCGAGCGGCGTCCTCACGCGGTCTTGGATGTGGTGCGTTCCCGGTGGTGAGTTTGCAGCAGCAGGGCGGCATCTTCATTGGCAGCAGTGAGATCGCCGTAAAGCGATCTCACCGCTGCCTCTGGGAGTTTCAAAACTGCAACTCCCAGCATGCCCAGACAGCCTTTGGGTTTCTGGGCATGCTGGGAGTTGTAGTTTTGCAACATCTGGAGGGCCACAGTTTGGAGACCACTGTATAATGGTCTCCAATCTGTGCTCTTCCAGATGTTCCAAAATTACAAATCTCAGCATGCCCACTCTGTTGAGGCATGCTGGGAGTTGTAGTTCTGTAACATCTGGAAGACCACAGATTGGAGACCATTATACAGTGGTCTACAAACTGTGGACCTCCAGCTGTTGCAAAACTACAACTCCCAGCATGCCCAGACTGCCCAAGCATGCTGGGAGTTGTAGTTCGTCAACATCTGACCCTTCAGATATTGCCGAAATACAACTTCCAGCATGTCTGGCCATGCTGTGAATTATAGTTTTGCAACAGCTGGAGGCACACTAGTTGGGAAACATTGTTCGTTTCCTAACTCTTTTTCCCAACCCGTGTGCCTCCAGCTGTGCCTCCAAACTATAACGCCCAGCATGCACTGACAGACCATGCATGCTGGGAATTGAAGTTGTGCACCAGCTGGAGGCACACTGGTTTGGAAACACTAAGTTAAGTAAAAAACTTTCAAGTGTTTTGCAACCAGTGTGCCTTCAGCTGTTGCATAACTACAACCCTCAGCATGCACGGACTGCCAAAGGGAATGCTGGGAGTTGTAGCAGTTTGCCTCCAGCTGTTGCATAACTACAAGTTCCAACATGTCCTTTTGCTGTCACTGCATGCTGAGATTTGAAGTTTTTGCAACAGCTGAAGGCACACTGGTTGCGAAACACTGAGTCTGTTTCCGTGTTTCGCAACCAGTGTGCCTCCAGCTGTTGCAAAACTACAACTCCCAGCATGCACCGACAGCCAAAGGGCATGCTCGGAGTTGTAGTTTTGCAACAGCTGGATGTTTCCCCCCCCCTCCCCCCATTGTGAATGGACAGGGTACACTCACATGGGCAGAGGTTTACAGGGAGTGCTGCAAGATTGAGATGCAGCAAACTCACTGTCAACCCCCGCCCGTGTGACTGTACCCTAAAAACACTACACTACACTACACTTAAATAAAATAAGTAAAAAACACTATATATACACATACCGCTACACAGCCCCCCTCCCCAATAAATATGAACAACGTCTGGTACGGCACTGTTTCCAAAATGGAGCCTCCAGCTGTTGCACAACAACAACTCGCAGTATTGCCGGACAGCCATTGACTGTCCAGGCATGTTGGGAGTTTTGCAACAGCTGGAGGCACCCTGTTTGGAAAACACTGGCATAGAATACCCCTATGCAAAACCCTAATTTAGGCCTCAAATGCGCATGGCGGTCTCTCACTTTGGAGCCCTGTCGTATTTCAAGGCAACATTTTAGGGTCACATATGGGGTATCGCCGTACTCGGGAGAAATTGCCTTACAGATTTTGGGGGGCTTTTTCTCCTTTTACCCATTATGAAAAGGAACAGTTGGAGTCTACACCAGTATGTTAGTGTATAAAAATAAAATTATTTACACTGACATGCTGGTGTTGCCGCATACTTTACATTTTCACTAGAGGTAAATGGGAAAAAAAGATCCCCATTTTTTGGGACACAATTTAGCCAGAGTACGGAGATACCACATATGTGGGCGCAAAGTGCTCTGCGGGTGCACAACAAGGTCCATAAGGTAGAGTGCACCATGTACATTTGAGGTGATTTGCACAGGGGTGTCACAGATGTTAAATGAAGAATAAGGACATTGGTATAATTGATGTGTTATAATTGGGTGCAAAAAGTGGTATTATTGTGAGATTAAAACTCTACATAATGAAGAAAAAAAATTCTAAAACTAATAACAAGGACAATACTTACTGTTTAGGTGCAGATAAACTGCAGACAAAGCTCCTACTAAATAGAGCTGCGGTGTAAATTTATGCCCTGAGGAGAATTCTAAATTTAAACGCAATTCAAGAAAGTAGCTGCACAAGAATGATAAATGTAACGCAGCTGCGCCAAATTTACACAACAGGCAGAGGGGTAAAAAAACTTCTATTATACACTGGAAATGATACATGTCCCCCTATGAATATATGTATGTTTATACTTTATGTATGTATGTTTATACTTTATGTATGTTTGTATGTATAGTATGAATGTATGTATGTTTATACTTTATGTATGTATAGTATGTATGTATAGTATGTATGTTTGTATATGTATGTTCCAGCAAAGTTTCCAAACGGCTAGAGATATTTCCATGAAACTTCGTCACATGTTACTTATATGTCAACAGAAAATACTAAAAATATAGAGGTGTTAAAGGAACCCAAAACCACCTCCTTATGCAAGGGTTTTTTTTTTCTCTGAAGTCCCATGCAAGACTATTATGTTACTATTGGGCTGCAGAGATTGTCCGGGACTCTTAAACATCCTGTCGACTGTTCAGCAGGCACGCACAGAGAATAGTTGCGGGGGATGGGAAAGGAGGTCGGGATGTGAGGACGGGATATGAAGACAGGATATGAGGTTGGGATATGAGGACGGGATATGAGGTTGGGATATGAGGACAGGATATGAAGACAGGATATGAGGATGAAGGTTGGGATATGAGGACAGGATATGAGGATGAAGGTTGGGATATGAGGACGAGATATGAGGACGGGATATGAGGTTGGGATATGAAGACAGGATATGAGGATGGGATATGAGGAGGGGATATGAGGTCGGGATATGAGGTTGGGATATAAGGTCAGGATATGAAGACAGAATATGAGGATGGGATATGAGGAGGGGATATGAGGTCGGGATATGAGGTTGGGATATGAGTTTGGGATATGAGGATGGTATATGAGGTTAGGAGATGAGGTCGGGATATGAGGTTGGGATATGAAGACAGGATATGAGGATGGGATATGAGGAGGGGATATGAGGTCGGGATATGAGGACGGTATATGAGGTCGTGGTATGAAGACCGGATATGAGGATGAGATATGAGGATGGGATAGGAGATTGGGATATGAGGTTGGGATATGAAGACAGGATATGAGGTCGGGATTTGAAGAGAGGATATAAAGATGGGATATGAGGTTGGGATATGAGGACAAGATATGAGGTCGGGCTGTGAGGTTAGGATATGAGGACGGGATATGAGGTTAGGATATGAGAACAAGAGCGTTGATGTTGCTTCTTTCCCACAAGATTTAGATAGGAAGACCGGGCAATACCTAGTACTTGCGCAAAATATTCAAAAGAGCCCCTCAGTACTATGTGTCCATTTATGATACTGGGAATGCAGGGCCTGAGTGTGACCACTGCCCTTGTATACCCTATGGCACAAACAGAGGTAAAAGGAGGTAAATGTCAGCTAAAGCTCCTCACCTCTCATTTTGGGTGAGCGGCCTGTCATCCTTTTTGACACAATTAAGTGTTATTCCCAAAGAACTTTATATAAGCAAATGCTGCCCATTGTGTTACGTGTTTACGCTCTGTTCTTAACACTTGACAGAAGTTGTCAGATCATTGAAAAGGAAGAATGTTGGCAGTTCGGGCGAATTAGGCTGCCTGTTCCTGCGCTGACAGATCGCTCCGCTCACTTTTGTGCCTTATGTCAGGAATTGACCATTTTTTATAGAAAAATAGATCAGCTTCTCGCTAAGTGCTCATCAGGAAATTTCACGTTGCCGTCCTTTAATAATCCATCACGAGAACAGCACAAAGGGCCAGAAGAGCTTGGGTTACACTTAATGATGGGAACATATTCTGACATGGAAACAACTTGCAAACATGCCGCCTAACGAAAGATGTTTATTTGCGCACGTCAGATTGAGTTCCCATGTTAGAATAAATGACGGCGGATAGATTCTGCGTATTTGATCGTCGCTAAGACCTTGACTGTTAGGTTGGAAGATGGAAAGAAAAAGGGGCGATGACAAGCGGATCTGATGCTCATTGTTACAGTCTTCAAATTCGAGGGTATCTGAGGACACATCTCATCTGTCTCCTGTATTGAACTTATTCTTATAGAACGGTGATCTCCAAACCGAGGACCTCCAGCTGTTGCAAAACAACAACTCACAGCATGCACGGACAGCCATTGGCTGTCCGGGCATGCTGGGAGTTGTTGTTTTGCACAAGCTGGAGGCCCAAAGTTTGGAGATCACTGCTCTAGGTGGTCAATCAATTAAAGTGGTCAATTAATCTAAGTGCTCAAATAGCTGGAGGTCCAAAGTTTGGAGACCACTGCTCTGGATGGTCATTCAATCTAGGTGGTCAATTAATCTAGGCAGTAAAACAGCTGGAGGTCTGCAGCTTGGAGACCACTGTTCTAGGTGGCCAATCAATCTAGGTGGTCAAACATCTGGAGGTCCACAGCATGGAGACCATGACCCTAGGTACCCAAACAGTCTAGGTGGTCAACATCTGGAGGTCCATATCTTGGAGACCACTACTCTAGATAATCAATTAATCTAGGTGATCAAACATCTGGAGGCCCACAGTTTGGAGACCACTGCTCTAGGTGGTCAATCAGTCTAGGTGGTCAATCAATATAAGTGATAAATTATTTTAGGCGGTCAAACATCTGGAGGTCCAAAGTTTGGAGACCTCTATTCTGGATAGTCAGTCAATCTAGGTGGTCAAACATCTGGAGGTCCACAGTTTGAAGATCACTGCTCTAGGTGCCCAAACAGTCTAGGTGGTCAATTAATCTAGGTGGTCAAACAACTGGAGGTCAACAGTTTGGATATTTAGGCTATTGAACAACACAAGGTCATTCAGATTCTCAAATGTGGTAAATCATCATGGGATCCGGATGACAATTGTGAAGGGTTTCTACGATTTAAGTAAGGGCGATATGCAGTTTTCCTTGACTACCAGCCAAATAGTAACACCCTTGACCACCCCAATGGACTCTATAATCTAGGTGGTAAAACATCTAGAGCTCAACAGTTGAGACCTAGGTTATAGAACAACCATAGGTTGCCCGGATTCACAAATGTGGTAAATTATCATGGCACCTGGATGACAATTGTGCATCCAATATGGTTTATGTAAGGGCGATATGAAGTTTTCCTTGACCACTCCCATTGGACTCTTGAGCGCAGACAAGCTGTTGACCCAGGGCAGAAGAAATGAGACAAAGACAAAGGAAATCCAGCACTTTGCAAATTCTTGGGTTTCCGCGATCCCTGTCAATGCGGATCAAACCATTTGTTGGTGTTACCTAAACTCCTCAGATGTCAAGTTACACTTGTTTAACAACTTTTCACTACAAAGAACTAACTTGTCTCTGTTAGGCCACCTAATAGGGGGGGGGGGGACTAGCACTTCTCTGTGCTCACTCCTGTGCTATGAGACTGAAGCATGAAAACAGAGAGGAGGGGGTTACAGAGCAGCCTGCAGTGATTGGATGTAGAGACCCAGCACAGCACAGTAGTCTCAGGGAGGACGTATGGTGAGTGATGGTGGACTGGGCATTCTGGGAGTCGTAGTTTTGCAACAGCAAGAGGCACACTGGTTGGGAAACACTGATTTACATGTAACTTGAAAACATAACCCCATTGTACATTGTCTGATCAGACGTGGCCTCCAAACTGCGGCCGTGCAAATCTGTAACTCCTACTATGCTTGAAATGTAATTTTGTATGTAATGTCCTCCATTTTCAGTGTCACCTTATACGATGTCACCAACATAGATGGATAATTCCTTCCAGTTGTCATTCGCTGTATACGGTTTCTGTATAATGCCTGAACACCACTGGTGGCCATCGCAGAAACATATTAAAATGTGTTAATAAAAATAAAAAAAAAGTGCTGGCAGCCCCGACAGGAAAGATTCTGCAAGATTGGACAAGAAACTCTGATTGAGGAATGAGATTTGTGTAATACAAAACTAACAAAGCAGGCGTGGGAATGAGAGGACGGTGGCGTCACACAACGCGCTGATAAATAATACATTGGATTAAGGGAATGTAGAAGATGAGGAATTTATTACTGACATGTGGATTTTGACATTTGATATTTCTTTTAAGTGGAATGTTCAGCTAAAGTGTTTCTATAGAGGACAAGAAAATAAGTAATACTCTGCAGGGTAGAAGTTACCTACAGACAAAGGCTGCGCCAATTCTGTGGGCCCAAATATATAGAAATCTCCAATATCTTAACTGCTTAATTATCAATGAGACATTCATGGAAAAGAGTAAATTGACAGAAAATATTAACTAGCATAAATCAGTTTCCCCTGAGCAAGAATATCCTGACTATAATACTTCCTCATATGTACAAGAATATAACTACTATAATACTGCTCCAATATACAAGAATATAACTACTATAATACTTCTTCATATGTACAAGAATATAACTAATATAATACTGCTCCTATATACAAGAATATAACTACTATAATACCGCTCCTATATACAAGAATATAACTACTATAATACTGCTCCTATATACAAGAATATAACTACTATAATACTGCTCCTATATACAAGAATATAACTACTATAATACTGCTCCTATGTACAAGAATATAACTACTGTAATACTACCTCCTATATACAAGAATATAACTACTATAATACTACCTCCTATATACAAGAATATAACTACTATAATACTGCCTCCTATATACAAGAATATACCTACTATAATACTGCCTCCTATATACAAGAATATAACTACTATAATACTACCTCCTATATACAAGAATATAACTACTAAAATACTGCTCCTATATAAAAGAATATAACTACTATAATACTGCTCCTATGTATAAGAATATAACTACTATAATACTGCTCCTATATACAAGAATATAACTACTATAATACGGCTCCTATATACAAGAATATAACTACTATAATACTGCTCCTATATACAAGAATATAACTACTATAATACTGCTCCTACATACAAGAATATAACTGCTATAATACTGCCTCCTATATACAAGAATATAACTACTATAATACTGCTCCTACATACAAGAATATAACTGCTATAATACTGCCTCCTATATACAAGAATATAACTACTATAATACTGCCTCCTATATACAAGAATATAACTACTATAATACTGCTCCTACATACAAGAATATAACTACTATAATGCTGCTCCTATTATTGATGAATATAACTCATGTTACATCTTAATTATGCATTTCAACAGACTTTGCACAGATTAATAGTACAAGTGAACATAAGAAACTTTGTAATATATTTCAGACAAAAATCCTTCTCTCTCCCCCTCTCCTGTGAGACTGTATTCCACTATGAAAATCACCTCAGCTTTGTCCTCCTGTGTCTGCAGGAAAAGCAATACAAGTCTATGGAGGAGGGAGCTCCGTCTACCAGCTCTGGGAGAACTGCAAATTAGAGATGAAGCTTGCAGAGCAGAAACATGTTGAAAAAATATCATATACAAAGTATATAATGGCCAGAAATAGTGCTGCTCCTCATGTACATACAAGGGGTAGCTTATCCTAAAAAGTTGCCTGAAATGATAGGTATGATTTAAAGAGTACCTGTCATCAAACCATATTTTCTAAACTAACTCAGATTATATTCCATAACTACTCCTAACACCTCTCCTGTCCTTAAAAAAAAATGTCCAAGCTTTATAAAGCTGTGTATGATACCTTTCCCCATGCTCACATTGTGTGAGCTCCGGCGGGAAAAATACCCCTAGCAGGCGTGATGTCACTGAAACCTTCAATAGCTACGCCTTGCCATGCCCCACGCGCCCTTCCTGAGTTTGGTCTCCTGTCAGGCCAAAAGGAGACCAAACTAACTGTTTGACTTGTGCACGGAACAGAACAGAGCCACCTAGTGGCCGTTTTTTCAATCACATTAAAAACATAAAGAATGAGAATTTTAACAGCAAGTAAATAGCAAAGTGTCTTATAATTACATAAGGAACAATATATTAAAAGTTTAGTTTGGTGACAGGTACTCTTTAAAGTCATGTGACAATTAACCCCCATATATACTGCAGATTATAACTGTGTAGAATATAATTTTATGAAAAATTTAAAGGTACTCCGGTGGAATTTTTTATTTTGTTTTTTAAATCAACTGGTGCCAGAAAGTTAAACAGATTTGTAAATAATTTCTATTAAAAATCTTTACCCTTCCCGTACTTTTTAGCAGCTGTATGCTACAGAGGAAATTCTTTTCTTTTTGAATTTCTTTTTTTATTTGACCACAGTGCTTTCTGCTGACACCTGACGCCGGTATCAGGAACTGTCCAGAGCAGGAGAAAATCCCCATTGCAAACCTATGCTGCTCTGGACAGTTCCTGATACGGACAGAGGTGTCAGCAGAGAGCACTGTGGAAAAGACAAAAAAGAAATTCAAAAAGAAAAGAATTTCCTCTGTAGCATTTCCTCTGATTTAAAAAATAAATAAAAATAAAATAAAAAAAAGTGTTTTCCACCGGAGTACCCCTTTAAACTTTCCATTACTTATTAGCTGCTGAATAGGGTTGCGCGCGAATATTCGCAATGCGAAAATAAAACGCAAATATTACGAATATGTGAATTTAGCAAATATATGACGAATATTCGTCTATATATTCGCGAAATATCGCGAATTCGAATATGGCCTATGCCGCTCAACACTACTGCGGAATACTACAGAGGTAAATCTTTTCATTTTGGAACACAGAGCTCTCTGCTGACATCACAAACACAGTGCTCTCTGCTGACACCACTGTCCATTTTAAGAACTGTCCAGAGTAGGAGAAAATCCCCAGAGAAAACATATGCTGCTCTGGACAGTTCCTAAAATGGACAGAGATGTCAGCAGAGAGCACTGTGCTCGTGATCTCAGCAGAGAGCACTGTGTTCCAAAAAGAAAATAATTTCCTCTGTAGTATTCAGCAGCTAATAAGTACAGGAAGGATTAAGATTTTTTTAATAGAAGTAATTTACAAATCTGTTTAACTTTCTGGATAAATAAATAAATAAATAAAGGTTTTCCACCAGAGTAACCCTTTAAGTCACAGGAGACATTCGCTGAACCTCATTGGATTTGCCCAGAAGTGACACCTCTATTGCCCCTGAGTGGGGTTTATAATGGTTGACAGTCACTTTGAGGTTGGTCACATTCACAAACACAATCTGAAGGATCTCAGGCACCTTACAGATCGGCCAGCGCTGTGTCAACTTTGTCCTGGGATCTGAAAGAAACATTTTACGACTCCGCTCCCTCCTGAATCTGCATGTAGGCTGTGCTGGATTTGTTGTAGGCTTTACAATGTACACAGAGTAACATGCATAGAATCCTGAGTAATTAGTATGTACCCGGTGACTTAATCCAGATTCATTATTTTAGCATGGGAACCACCCCGAATACCTGGTAGGTACAAGTCATGTCACGCCTTTACATATTTCCAGCATTGTTGTACGGTTGATTATTTTCCCAGGATGTGACCATAAATCATTCCTGTTCCTTACTACACCCAGGAAATTGGCAGAAAGGCTACAATGCAAATGGAAGAGTAAGGCTCTGTTCACACTGCCCCGGAGGCTCCAAGTGTTGGCAATTACACTGAAAGGCTTTAATTGGCAACATATCTTAAATGACCCTTATTGTTAGTCATAAGGGTCAGGTACCATTGGTATAAAATCACTTACCAGTGATTGTGAGACAAGGATTGAAAGGTTCTATGCTCTAGGCTTTGATCTGTTACCATAGCTTCCCTCCAGGCTGGGGTCTTTTACCATATCTTTGTTCCAGGCTTAGGTCTGTTACTGTATGTATGATCCAGGCTTTAGTTTATTATTGTATCTGTGCTCTTTGTTAAGGTCTGTTATCTCATCTCTGCTCTGGGCTTGTCTGTTTATCTTTGCTCTGTTCTGTTACCATATTTAAGCTCTTAACATAGGTCTACCTTATGTACGATCTACAGTACATAGGTCTTAGGTCTGTTACCGTGTCTATGCTCTGCCCTTTGGGTTGTTATTTTATCTATGCCAGTGGTCTCAAACTGTGGCCCTCTAGATGTTGCAAAACTTCAACTCCTAGCATGCCCGGACAGCCGTTGGCTGTCCGGGCATGCTAGGAGTTGAAGTTTTGCAACATCTCGAGGGCCACACTTGAGAATACTTACCTATGCACTTTGTTAATGTATGTTTTTTCATTAATGCTCTAAGCTGAGGTCTGTTCTGTTACCATATTTAAGCTCTAAACATAGGTCTACATATCTACGCTCTAGTCTTCGGTCGGTTTCCATATTGTAAGAACCCAAAAGGTTAATCTGCACTTTTAGCTTTTGTTTATTCTTGTTACTGTGCTTACACCTAGCTCTCTGGGATGGTCAGCTAACCTTGTTAGCTTTCACCTGTGTGCTCCCTTACTGAATCCTGACCTGTGTCTGTATTGTAGTTTATTTTGTTGACAGTGACTTCCATCACATATTTAGGGAGGGACTGTCACTGTGGTTGTCGATCCGCTATTTAGGGCAGATAGGCAAGTAGACAGGGACAGAGGGAGAGGGAGAGACCAGAACTTCACTCCTTCCCTGCCCATACCTGACACATATCTATGCTTCTAGGCTTAGGTCTGTCATTGTATTTATGGTCTAGAACAGGCATAGGCAACCTTCGGCACTGCAGATGTTTTGGACTACATCTCCCATGATGCTCTTACAGCCAAAATGCTGCAAAAGCATCATGGGAAATGTAGTCCAAAACATCAGCAGTGCCGAAGGTTTCCTATGCCTGGTCTAGAATAAGATCTGTTACTGTGTCTTTGCTTTAGGGGTAGATCCAGGGGTGGACTGACAACTCATGGGGCCCCTGCTCAATAGAGGATCATGGGGCCCCCGTACACCACTGTGTAAGCCACACCTATATAGATGCCCCGCTCACATACAATATAATGAATTGTCCACCATTACATGTAGTGTTTTGCTGTGCATTTTAAACAAAATAAAACACTTTTAGAAAACCGCATGAAAACGTTTGTGTGCCTAAAAAATGTTTTAATTAATTAGAATGATTGTTTTCAAAAAATTTACACATTTTTATGTGTGTTGTCCTTGCATGCACCTATGGATAGATAAAATAATAGAATAAAAGAACATATTCTACATATACATTGTGTCATCTCTTGGTGAAGCGCTGCGGCCATAAGTCAGATATTCAAGAAAAAGGGAATCCCTGCCAGGTGACTCGCATTAGTACCTGTGAAACCATATCTCGCACCGTTCTGCAACGATACCGACGGCCAGCAGCTCCCGGACACCGGACTTTTTACGAATAGCATTGATCAGTGTTGTGCCTGCTAGCGCAACACGCTAAGGTGAGCAGTTTCATCACTCCACCATATTATATCCTTATTTACCTAAGATAACGGCACTATATAGCGCCATTTCTGCCCTTCTCTTTTCTATACTGATACCTTTGATCCGGGCTTGTCTATTTAACTATATACTAAGTGCAGGTTTGTTCTGTTGCCATATTAAAGTTCTAAACATAGATCTAAATATCTATCCTCTAGTCTTAGATCCGTTACCATTAGTGATGAGCGGTAGGGGCCATATTCGAATTTGCGATATTTCAAAAATATATGGGAGAATATTCATCCTATGTTCGCAAAATTTGCATATTTGCTATGTTCGTTCTTTTTTTTTCCAAGTGAAATTTTGTAATGAAATTCGCATAGTGCCCATGTGCAATTATATTTTTCACCTAAAAGAAGGGAGGGATCAGTGTCCAGTCTGGAAGTGCCGATATTCGCATAAATATTTGCATGATTCTGCATTAAAAAAAACTAATATTTGTCATTACGAATGTATCTCACTATATTCTAAATATTCGCGATATCGCTAAGTGCCGATATTCACGGTAAAAATTAGCATTTAGAATATTCGTGCTCAACACTATTTACCATAACAATCATCTAATCTTTGGTCTGTTACCATATCTATCCTCTATTCTTAAATGGGCACTGTCACCAACTTTATTTTTTGATATGTTGTAGTACTTATGTACTACAACATATCTCTAATATACTTTTATTATTATATATATTTTTTTCATTAAAAAGGTTTAAATTACATTTAAAAACCGGCCACTGAAAAAGGACTGATTTTGGAGTGGCAATCAGTCCTTTTTCAGTTAGGCTGCACTCGCTCCCTGCCTGTCAATCAGACAGGTGGGAGCGAGCGCATAGGCTCCCCGGCCACTGGCTGGGAGGCCACTCCTCCCACACATCGCCGCCGCCTCGTTGCCGCTGCTGTCCCTGCACGCCCGCTGCCAGACTCTGCAGTAACTGCAAGTGTAATGAGGGAACGGGGTATTCAGGGCGGGGGAGGGGAAAGGAGGGAACGGGCTAGTGCCGTAGCGGGGGGGGGGGGGGGGGGGACGGGCTAGCAAAAAAAATAATAAATAGGATGGTGGGAGTTACCCTTTAAGTCTGTTACCATATCTATCCTCTAGTCATATGCCTCTTACCACATCTATCCTCCAGTCATAGGTCCGTTACCATACCTATCGTCTATTCTTATGCCTGTTACTATATCTATCTTCTAGTCTTATGCCTGTTACCATATCCATGCTGTAGGACTAAATATATGGCTTCCAAACTTCCCATCCATTCTCCCACAAGGTTTAGGCATTAACCCCTTAAGGACTCAGGGTTTTTCCGTTTTTGCACTTTCGTTTTTTCCTCCTTACCTTTTAAAAATCATAACCCTTTAAATTTTCCACCTAAAAATCCATATTATGGCTTATTTTTTGCGTCGCCAATTCTACTTTGCAGTGACATTAGTCATTTTACCCAAAAATGCACGGCGAAACGGAAAAAAAAATCATTGTGCGACAAAATCGAAAAAAAAACGCCATTTTGTAACTTTTGGGGGCTTCCGTTTCTACGCAGTGCATATTTCGGTAAAAATTACACCTTATCATTATTCTGTAGGTCCATACGGTTAAAATGATACCCTACTTATATAGGTTTGATTTTGTCGCACTTCTGGAAAAAATCATAACTACATGCAGGAAAATTTTTACGTTTAAAAATGTCATCTTCTGACCCCTATAACTTTTTTTCCACGTACGGGGCGGTATGAGGACTCATTTTTTGCGCCGTGATCTGAAGTTTTTATTGGTATGATTTTTGTTTTGATATGACTTTTTGATCACTTTTTATTCATTTTTTAATGTTATAAAAAGTTACCAAAATACGCTTTTTTGGACTTTGGAATTTTTTTGCGCGTACGCCATTGACCGTACGGCTTAATTAATGATATATTTTTATAGTTCAGACATTTACGCACGCGGCGATACCACATATGTTTATTTTTATTTTTTTTTACACTGTTTTATTTTTTTTATGGGAAAAGGGGGGTGATTCAAACTTTTATTAGGGAAGGGGTTAAATGACCTTTATTAACACTTTTTTTTTACTTTTTTTTTGCAGTGTTATAGGTCCCATAGGGACCTATAACACTGCACACACTGATCTCTCATCCTGATCACAGGCGTGTATTAACACGCCTGTGATCAGCATTATCGGCGCTTGACTGCTCCTGCCTGGATCTCAGGCATGGAGCAGTCATTCGTCGATCGGACACCGAGGAGGCAGGTAAGAGCCCTCCCGGTGTCCGATCAGCTGTTCGGGACGCCGCGATTTCACCGCGGCGGTCCCGAACAGCCCGACTGAGCAGCCGGGATACTTTCAGTTTCACTTTAGAAGCGGCGGTCAGCTTTGATCGCCGCTTCTAAAGGGTTAATACCGCACATCGCCGCGATCGGCGATGTGTGGTATTAGCCGCGGGTCCCGGCCGTTGATTAGCGCCAGGACCCACGCGATATGATGCGGGATTGCGGCGCTATCCCGCTTCATATCGCGGGAGCCGGCGCAGGACGTAAATATACGTCCTGCGTCGTTAAGGGGTTAAAGGGGTACACCGGTAGAAATTTTTATTTTTTTTAAATCAACTGGTGCCAGAAAGTTAAACAGATTTATAAATGACTTCTATTAAAAAAGCTTTACCCTTCCAGTACTTTTTAGCAGTTGTATGCTATGCTTTTTTTGTCTTGTCCACAGTGCTCTCTGCTGAAACATCAGTCCGTGGCAGGAACTGTCAAGAGCAGCATAGGTTCGAAATGGGGATTTTCTCCTGCTCTGGACAGTTCCTGACACGGACAGAGGTGTCAGCAGAGAGCACTGTGGACAAGAAAGAAAAGAAATTCAAAAAGAAAAGAATTTCCTCTCTGGCATACAGCTGCTAAAAAGTACTGGAAGGGTAAAGATGTTTAATAGAAGTAATTTACAAATCTATTTAAACTTTCTGGCACCAGTTGATTTAAAAAACAAAACAAAAAAAAAAACAGTACTCAGCTAGTCTATAATAAATACGTTGAACAAAAGCTGGCCCAGTACTTAACCTTGGGGTACACCACTTCTAATCGGGGACCAATGATTGACCACCACTCTATCGGTAGAGTCCTCCGGCCAGTTTTCAATCCAGTGACAAACTAAACCCTGGGTTATTAGGTCACTTGCACGCTTGTTCTCTACCATCAGAATCTGCACAGAAACAGGAATAAAGAAAAAAATCACAGGACAGGTATTTTATGACATTCTATTTATTTTTTATTTTTAATGAGACCACTTTACAAAACAATACCCTCATTGACCCTTGAATCTTTGTGGCCCCAGTAGACAAGATGCGGATGGTCCCCGCACAGTAGTCCTCTTCATCACTGTCCCCATAGTAATCTATCTGATTTTACAGTCAATTATCACAGCGGGGGCCCTAATACATCTCCATCCCTGCAGGAGGACCACTATTGTTTTACAAAGTGCCGATTCTGTAGGAATGGGCCATATGGAATTAGGGGGTTGGGGGGGGGGGGGGGCGGCTTTTGCCGGGACCAGATGGGACTCCTCAGACACAGCTCATCTTTAAGGAACAGTTGCCAGCCCACAAATCATTGATGTCAATGGCCGGATCTACTGTACTTCTCTGATTTCCAAAGTGGTTCAATAGATTTAAAAAAAAAAAGTAAACAAAAAAAAGAGTAAATAAGAAAGAAAAAAGTTGTTTTTATTCTAATTGCCAAAAATAATCTTTTATTTAATTTTCTTTATTTTTTATTGCTCATAAATGTAATCCTTTATTCAAATCTATCTGCTGCCAAGTGTCCTGTAAGATGATACGACAAATATTGGAACCAAACTCTACTCTCGTTTTTCTACTGCAACAACTATTTTTCTATGCTATTCTTATTTATTTTATTTTTCCTGTATATAGTGCCAATTTTTTTTTAAGCCCCAATTAAAGTAAATATTACAAACTATAGTATATCTCCCCATGTCACATATATATATATATATATATATATATATATATATATATATATTTTTTATATATATATATATATATATATATATATATATATATATTTATATATAGGTGACATTGAGAGATATACTATCGTTGGTTATATTTACTTTAATTGGGGCTTAAAAAAATTTGCCTCTTGCACTATATACAGGAAAAATAAAATAAATTGTGTATATATATATATATATATATATATATATATATATATATAAACAAAAATAAAATAAATTATATATATATATACACATATATATATATATATATATATATATACATTTACAATATAATCCCTTTTATTGCTTCATTGTCTTTTTTATGTTATTTTGTAATAGATTTATATATTTCACTTTAAAGTGTTGCTATAAAAGCTTTAAGCTTGCGTTTCTCAACCAGGGTGCTTCCAGCTGTTCCAAAACTACAACCCCCAGCATGCCCGGACATGCTGGGAGTTGTAGTTTTGCAATAGCTGGAGGCACCCTGGTTGAGAAGCACTGCTTTAAACTAACAGAGCTGGGTTCACATATGTCCATCATATATATCCAGAAAATTATGCTGCAGGGCTGGGATTTCACTTGGGGGGGGGGGGGGGGGTCAATTATTTAGCCTGGCAGTTCAAATTTTTGCACAAAAATGGTTGATTAAAAAAAATCGGAAAAAAAATGAAAAAAATGAAAAACACAACAATTTTGCCATGTACGGAGGCTTGAAGATAGTTCAGCCTTGTAGGTAGGGGATGTGTCGGGAACACCTCCTCCTTACTTACAACTTTCGGAAATCACTGTTAGTCGCACAAATATACTCCAACTCCTGGCTGGTATATATTTCTGCTTCGGGTGCAAGCGCAGCTACGGCGCCACTGGATTTCAAAGTGTTGCACAAACCGAAAACATCAAAACACCCCAATGGGTAAATGTCCCCCCTTGGAGTTTTTTGTAAAAAAAAAAACACTACAAAAAAAAAAAAATGCCCTACTCGCTGAATGGCATTTTGGGGGGGGGGGGGGGGGTTGTCAAAAACACAGCAGCCAGATGTTACCTGACCCACAGAAATTTGGGGATTTTTCTTTAGGTAGAAAAAAAACACTCCAGAAAAAAAGACATATACCGTGGGGCAAAAGACTATTTAGTCAGCCACCAATTGTGCAAGTTCTCCCACTTATAAAGATGAGAGGCTGTAATTTTCATCATAGGTTATACCTCAACTATGAGAGACATATTGAGAAAAAAAATCCATAAAATCACATCATCTGATTTTTTAAGAATTTATTTGCAAATTATGGTGGAAAATAAGTATTTGGTCACCTACAAACAAGCAAGATTTCTGACTCTCACAGACCTGTAACTTCTTCATTAAGAGTCTCCTCTGTCCTCCACTCGTTACCTGTATTAATGGCTCCTGTTTGAACTTGTTATAAGTATAAAAGACACCTGTCCACAACCTCAAACAGTCACACTCCAAACTCCACTATGGCCAAGACCAAAGAGCTGTCGAAGGACACCAGAAACAAAATTGTAGACCTGCGCCAGGTTGGGAAGACTGAATCTGCAATAGGCAAGCAGCTTGGTGTGAAGAAATCAATTGTGGGAGCAATTATTAGAAAATGGAAGACATACAAGACCGCTGATAATCTCCCTCAATCTGGGGCTCCCCGCAAGATCTTACCTCGTAGTTTCAAAATTATCACAAGAACGGTGAGCAAAAATCCCAGAACCACATGGGGGGACCTAGTGAATGACCTGCAGAGAGCTGGGACCAAATTAATAAAGACTACCATCAGTAACACACTATGCCGCCAGGGACTCAAATCATGCAGTGCCAGACATGTCCCCCTGCTTAAGCCAGTACATGTCCGGGCCCATCTGAAGTTTGCTAGAGAGCATTTGGATGATCCAGAAGAGGATTGGGAGAATGTCATATGGTCAGATAAAACCAAAGTAGAACGTTTTGGTAAAAACTCAACTTGTCGTGTTTGGAGGAGAAAGAATGCTGAGTTGCATCCAAAGAACACCATGCCTACTGTGAAGCATGGGGGTGGAAACATCATGCTTTGGGGCTGTTTTTCTGCTAAGGGACCAGGACGACTGATCTGTGTAAAGGAAAGAATGATGGGTGCCATGGATGATGAGATTTTGAATGAAAACCTCCTTCCATCAGCAAGGGCATTGAAGGTGAAACAGGGCTGGTCCTTCAGCATGACAATGATCCCAAACACACCGCCCGGGCAACGAAGGAGAGGCTTCGTAAGGAGCATATCAAGATCCTGGAGGGACAAAACCTTTGGAGGGAGTTGAAAGTCTGTGTTGCCCAGTGACAGCCCCAAAACATCACTGCTCTAGAGGAGATCTGCATGGAGGAATGAGCCAAAATACCAGCAACAGTGTGTGAAAACCTTGTGAAGACTTACAGGAAATGTTTGATCTCTGTCATTGCCAACAAAGGGTATATAACAAAGTATTGAGATTAACTTTTGTTATTGACCAAATACTTATTTTCTACCATCATTTGCAAATAAATTCTTTAAAAATCAGACAATGTGATTTTATGGATTTTTTTTTCTCATTGTGTCTCTCATAGTTGAGGTTATACCTATGATGAAAATTACAGCCTCTCTCATCTTTATAAGGATATATATATTTATAGATAGATAGATATCACATGGTTTGTAATTAAAAAAAATGCATGTGATAAAAAGGCAATGAAAAAACATCTATTCAAAGGTCTATCCAAACTGTGGAACTTCAGATGTTGCAAAACTACTACTCCCAGCATGCTGTATCAGGAGGTCCACAGTTTGGAAACCATTGTTCAAACAGGATGTCCCATTCTCATGGTTAAAGGCCTAAGTGTAAAAAAAATTATGTGCAAATTAAAAATCACCACCACATAGAGCTGAATATATTTTTCCTCTGACTGTAAAAGTATCGTTCCCATAACAGAGAAACAGATGGCGAGATCATGTGAGCGGAGGCATACGGCGCCATAGTTATGTACTATGCATTGTGACTCTCATTGCGCCATAGTACGGAGATATTCTTCTCTGCAATACAACTCTTCCATTGGGAGATGGCGCCATTTTTAATTTTCTTCCAGATTGTATAAAGAGGCCCCATAGAAATCTATGGCTGCTGTGTGGTGTCCCAGCACCAATGGATGTCCTGTGGCTTCAGACTGCTCCGGGCAGCCCTGCAGCACCAGTGTTGGGCCCACTGGAAGACTTTTCATTATATTGATTATGTTTTTCACTGGGAAATTAATATATTTTTATATTTATTTTATTGTTGCCATTCAGTTGTATGTTAAATATGTTACTGTACCCTTAAGAGAGGAGCTGTGTAAACCCCATGTGACCCTGCCAAGGGGAACCCCTAAATTCTCCCCTATATAGTTCACCCACTGCAGCATAACCACGTCTCCCCTGGAGGCAATTTGATTGGTGAGATATTGTCTCTGGCTGCTGGGAATGCTGGGAAAGGTCAGAGACAACAGTAAAATAAAGCACTTCCGGGTGTGGGTCCTGTGTATGGACAAGGGACAAAGCTGCGCACAGAGGGGATAGAAGGATATTACACAGTATGATAACTTGGTACTTAGGGCTCAAAGGCTTAAAGGGGTATTCCGGCCATAGACATCTTATCCGCTATACAAAGCATAGGGATAAGATGTCTGATTGCAGGGGGCCCGCTGCTGCAGTACCTGGCATTAGAGGGGACGTGGCATAATGTTACATCTCCAGTCCCAGCAGCGCCCCCCCCCCCCCCGCACAATCAGATATCTTATCTTATCCACTATGCTTTCTATAGGAGATAAGATGTCTATACCCCTTTAAAGGCGTGCTCCTCTGGAAACTTTTTTTTTTTTCAATCAACTGGTGTCAGAAAGTTAAACAGATTTGTAAATTACTTCTGCTTAAAAATCTTAATCCTTCCAGTACTTATAAGCTGCTCTATGCTCCACAGGAAGTTATTTTCTTTCTGAATTTCCTTTCTGTCTGAACACAGTCCTCTCTGCCGACACCTCCGTCAATTTTCGGGACTGTCCAGAGTAGGAGCAAATCCCCATAGCAAACCTATCCTGCTCAGGCCAGTTCCTGACATGGACAGACGTGTCAGCAGAGAGCACTTGTGGTCAGGCAGAAAGGAAATTCAAAAAGAAAAGCACTTCCTGTGGAGCATACAGCAGCTGAGAAGAACTAGAAGGGTTAAGATTTTTTAAAAGAAGTAATTTGCAAATCTGTTTAACCTTCTGGCACCAGTTGATTTGAAAGAAAATGTTTTCGAGCAGAGTACCCCTTTAAGAATTTTTTTTTTTGAGTACCCCCTTTAGGATAAGGTCACACACAGCACATCCGCAACCTATTTCATGCTGAAGATGTGCCGAAGGCAGTCACAGAGTGCCAGCAGAGCGAGTTCCCTGCTGGTAGCACTGGCGGTAAATCCACCACTACAAGCGGATACAGAGAACAATCCGGCTGCAGCAGGGAGCTCGCTCTGCCATCACTCTTTGACTGCCGTCGGCACATCCGCAGCGTGAAATACTCTACAAATGTGTGTGACCTTAAATGGCGCCTCTCATTAAAACTAATTTTTGCTATTGCACTCCTTATTGGAAATAAAAAAATATTTCTAATATACTTTGTTTAAAAAAAAAGAAGTTTTCTATGTTTTATTTGTGCTTAAAAAAGCTCAAGAGCACATTTTCCCCCAACTCATACACAGACTTTGGGCCGAAGTCCAAACACAGGAAGTGCAGCCTGGAGTGCTGAGCGGGGGCGTGTCCAACCAACAGCAGATGGCAGTTAAGTGAGAGAGGAGCTATGATTGGATGAGGCTGGACACGCCCCCTCCCCCCCAGCACTCCAGGCTGCACTTCCTGTGTTTGGACTTCGGTCCTTAGTCTGTGTATGAGATGAGGGAAAATGTGCTCTTGAGCTTTTTTAAGCACAAATAAAACATAGAAAACATAATTTTTTTTAAAACAAAGTATATTAGAAATATTTTTTATTTACCATAAGGAGTGTACTAGCAAACATTTTTTTAATGAGAGTTACCCTTTAACCTTCAAGTAAGAAGGGGATCTATTACAATAGACTTATTAAAATGTCTTCACCTTTTGGATTAGTGGCAATCTGTAGGAAAAACTTTGCAGTGTTCAGTTTCCCGACAGCGCCACCATGGGGCAAATGAAGCATTGCGCAGTGTTCATTCAAATCAATGGGATCTCTGTGTAATTCAGGACTGTGCATCTAGCATAGGCTTCGGGACCATCAGCAGGATCCACGCTGCACTGACGGGACCAGAGCAAGTTTATTGACCAAGATGCAACGCATTTCGCTGCGCACGCGCAGCGAAACGTGTTGCATCTTGGTCAATAAACCCGGTTTTACCTGTTCCTGCTGTGTGCTCTGGTCCCATCAGCACCGGACTGGAGAGGACTCATATGCACATTGAATTAAAGGAGTAGTCCAGTGGTGAACCCAGTGGTGAACAACTTATCCCCTATCCTAAGGATAGGGGATAAGTTTGAGATCGCGGGGGGTCCGACCGCTGGGGCCCCCTGCGAACTCCTGTACAGAGCCCCGACAGCCGGCGGGAAGGGGGCGTGTCGACCTCCGCATGAAGCGGCGGCCGACACGCCCCTTCAATACAACTCTATGGCAGAGCCTTCGGCAATCTCCGGCTCTTCCATAGAGATATATTAAGGGGGCGTGTCGGCCGCTGCTTCGTGCGGAGGTCGACACCCGCTATCTGGCCGGAGAGCCTGGCCCCCGTACAGAGAGATCGCAGGGGGCCCCACCTGTTCTGACCCCCCGCAATCTCAAACTTATCCCCTATTCTTAGGATAGGGGATAAGTTTTTCACCACTGGACTACCCCTTTAATTAAAGTGGTACTCCACTGGAAAAAAGAAATGTAATCAACTGGTGCCAGAAAGTTAAACAGATTTGTAAATGACTTTTATAAAAAAAAAAAAATCCTAATCCTTCCAGTACTTCAGTACTTATCAGTTGCTGTATGCTCCACAGGAAGTTCTTTTCTTTTTGAATTTCCTTTCTGTCTGACCACAGTGCTCTCTGCTGACACCTGTGTCCATTTTAGGAACTGTCCTGAGCAGGAGAGGTTTGCTATGGGGATTTGCTCCTGCTCCGGACAGTTCCTGACATAGACAGAGGTGTCAGCAGAGAGCACTGTGGTCAGACTAGAAAGGAAATTCAAATATAATAGAACTTCCTGTGGAGCATACAGCAGCTGATAAGTACTGGAAGGATTACGCTTTTTTTTATAGGAGTAATTTACAAATCTGTTTTACTTTCTGGCACCAGTTGATTAAAAAAAAAAAAGTTTTACAGTGGAGTACCCCTTTAAAGGAACAGAGGACATATACAGCCGCCAGAGCTTTATTGTTAAAATGGTGGAATGCAATTCCACCCACTCCTCCCATTGGTGTCTATGGATCAGCTTCTTAGCAATGTCCTACTAAGAATAGGGTCACAGCCGCCCGGCTAGAGTATATTTCTGCTCGGGATCCATATTTAGCTCCTCCATTTCCCATTCTGTCAGCATCTATTGACTCCAGTGAAGAAAGTGCAAATCAGGAGAAGTGAGTCAGGAAAACAGCGGAACCATCTAATGACCCCGAGACAAAGATACAGACGTCTTGATAAAGCCCCCGCATCGATTACATGGAGCGCATTGTCCTCCACACAGGATAGAAAATATTAGAGGAAATTGAGGCCCCGATTGTTCTCCGAAATCACAGCTCGCAGGAAAAAGGAGGTGACAGGTTTCCAGGGCAAATTATGATTTCGATTTAAAGAAGCACTCCAGCATTTTTTTTTTATTTTGTGGCTCATAGGTTATTATTACTAGAAAATAATGTAGAGGTTCATGGTTTTCAGCCATTTCTCATTGCAATTCATGGCTTTGCAAAGAGAGGGAGTGGAATCTCATCACTGCACCAGGTTATCTCATTAGGCTGCTGGGGCTGGAAGATCATGCGCAAAACTGAGAAACTGCAGCAAGGAACACAATGTGTGAAAACGGCCCCAAGAGAGGTGTACAACTATAAAATATCCTTGCAATGTAGAGATCGCAGCAGCAGTATATAGATAGAGCTGTATGGGAGGGGTACAACTACTACATATCCAGATCCCATAGAGATAGCCGCAGTATACAGATAGAGCTGGAGAGAAGGTGTATAACTGCTATATATCCTGATCCCATAGAGATAGCAGCTGCAGTATATAGATAGAGCTGGAGGGGAGGTGTTATAACTACTATATATCCTGATCTCATAAAAATAGCAGCAGCAGTATACAGATAGAGCTGGAAGGGAGGTGTATAACTACTATATATGCTGATCCCATAGATATAGCAGCAGTATACAGACAGAGCTGGAGGGGAGGTATATAACTACTATATATCCTGATCCCATAGAGATAGCAGCAGTATACTGATAGAGCTGGGGGGAGGTGTATAATTACTATATAACCTGATCCCATAGAGATAGCAGCAGTATACAGACAGAGCTGGAGGGGAGGTATGTAATTACTATATATCCTGATCCCATAGAGATAGCCGCAGTATACAGATAGAGCTGGAGGGGAGGTGTATAACTACTATATATCCTGATCCCATAGAGATAGCAGCAGTATACAGATAGAGCTGGGGGGAGGTGTATAACTACTATATATCCTGATCCCATAGAGATAGCAGCAGTATACAGATAGAGCTGTAGGGGAGGTGTATAACTACTATATATCCTGATCCCATAGAGATAGCAGCAGCAGTATACAGATAGATCTGGAAGGGAGTTGTATAACTACTATATATCCTAATCCCATAAAGATAGCAGCAGTATACAGATAGATCTGGAAGGGAGTTGTATAACTACTATATATCCTAATCCCATAGAAATAGCAGCAGTATACAGATAGAGCTGGAGGGGAGGTGTATAACTACTATATATCCTGATCCCATAGAGATAGCAGCAGTATACAGATAGAGCTGGGGGGAGGTGTATAACTACTTTATATCCTAAATTCCATAGAGATAGCAGATGGAGCTTGGTAGGGTGGGGATCTAGCAGGAGGGGATCTGGTAGGTGATGATGTCATCCTGTAGTTCACAGGCAGTCAGAACCCAGAACTATCATAGATTCAGCTTCATTATATGGTGATGAAAACAATCACATGGCTTGGCCTCTCCCAACCTTCCTGATTTAGTAAATCCTTGTATCCCCATGAAATAACAATTCTAGAACATCTTTTCTTGTACCTCTGTGTTGTACTGTTCCTCTGTTCTTCTTACTGGAAATGTATAAGATGATAGCCAACTTGGTATCAAAGCCTGTGAGGGTTAAAATTACGCTGACGCATTTCAGAAAGAAAAACACCTTCCTTCATCAGGTGAGTAGCAGTCCCATTCAGGACCTCATTGCCAGGCAGTGTAGAGAACCCTACCCTACTCCTACCGGTAACACCCAATTGACTAAAGGGGTACTCCAGTGGAAATTTTTTATTTTTTATTATTTTTTTTTTTTAAATCAACTGGTGCCAGAAAGTTATAAAGATTTGTAAATTACTTCTATTAAAAAAATAAAAAATAAAAATCTTAATCCTTCCAGTACTTATTAGCTGCTGAATACTACAGAGGAAATTATTTTCTTTTTGGAACACAGAGCTCTCTGCTGACATCACGAGCACAGTCCTCTCTGCTGACATCTCTGTCCATTTTAAGAACTGTCCAGAGTAGGAGAAAATCCCCATAGCAAACATTTGCTGCTCTGGACAGTTCCTAAGATGGACAGATATGTCAGCAGAGAGCACTGTGCTTGTGATGTCAGCAGAGAGCACCGTGTTCCAAAAAGAAAAGAATTTCCTCTGTAGTATTCAGCAGCTAATAAGTACTGGAAGGATTAAGATTTTTTTAATAGAAGTAATTTACAAATCTGTTTAACTTTCTGGCACCAGTTGATTAAAAAAAAAAAAAAAAAGTTTTCCACCGGCGTACCCCTTTAACTTTTACATTTCCAAGATGAACAACAGAGGAACGGCACAACACAGAGATAGATTTTTTTTTTTTTTTTTTCAGAATTGTTTTTTGTATGGGGAATACAAATATTTACTAAAACAGATAGTTCAGATAAGGCCTTTAAAGGGGTATTCCAGGCAAAAACTTTTTTTTATATATCAACTGGCTCCGGAAAGTTAAACAGATTTTTAAATTACTTTTATTAAAAAATCTTAATCCTTCCAATAGTTATTAGCTTCTGAAGTTGAGTTGTTGTTGTTTTCTGTCTAACTGCTCTCTGATGACTCACGTCCCGGGAGCTGTGCAGCTCCTATGGGGATATTTTCCCATCATGCAAGGGATATTCTCCCATCATGCACAGCTCCCGGGACGTGACATCATCATTGAGCAGTTAGACAGAAAACTTCAGAAGCTAATAACTATTGGAAGGATTAAGATTTTTTAATAGAAGTAATTTACAAATCTGTTTAACTTTCCGGAGCCAGTTGATATATATATATATATATATATATATATATATATATATATATATATAAAAGTTTTTGCCTGGAATCATAGGAGTAGTAGATCGTAGAGACTATAAGGCAGTGTTCCCCAACCTGGGGCTCTCAGGGGCATGCTGGGAGTTGTAGTTTTGCAGGTCATTACTGTTTATCTGCTTTTTTTTTTTTTGTTTTCTTCTGTGCATTCTGTCATTTCCCGTGCGTCCCCGCACCGCCGCGCTCTCAGCTGATACCTTCCGTCCAGCCTCCATAACAAGGCCGGGATCACTTTCCTGAGCTCCTGCCTCCCACTGTTTACTCCGGGCTGGAACAAAAGAACAGGACGGAAGGAGATTTCCGATAAGCAGAGACCCCGCACCAGGTCACGGCCTTGACCGAGACTGGAGGGGAAATATGAGGTAAGTGGATCGGTGACTTTGCTATGTAATGGAGATGGTCAATGCTTTTTTTTTTTATTTTTTATTTTTGCACCGCTCTGCTATGGACACTGGGGGGCAGTTTGCGCTGTTGTAACGGACTGACCGACTGATGGAGATGTGAATACATCCAGTGTACAACACTATGGAACACACAGAGGCACACACTGAGAGTGATCTAAATCGGTGGTCTCCAAACTGTAGCCCTCCAGATGTTGCAAAACGACAACTCCCTGCATGCCCGGACAGCCAACGGCTGTCCGGGCATGCAGGGAGTTGTCGTTTTGCAACATCTGGAGGGCTACAGTTTGGAGACCACTGATCTAGATAGTAGGAGTAGTAACTTCTGGGTCCCAGCGCAAAATCTGTAACCGGGCCTACCATGAATCAGTAACCAAAAAATCCCAGAGGATTCCCAGGGTTTATTATTCTCAACCAAAAAACCCCCTCTGGGCTAGAGATGAGCGAACTTACAGTAAATTCGATTCGTCACGAACTTCTCGGCTCGGCAGTTGATGATTTTTTTCCTGCATAAATTAGTTCAGCTTTCCGGTGCTCCCGTTGGCTGGAAAAGGTGGATACAGTCCTAGGAGACTCTTTCCTAGGACTGTATCCACCTTTTCCAGCCCACCGGAGCACCTGAAGGCCGAGAAGTTCGTGACGAATTCGAATTTACTGTAAGTTCGCTCATCTCTACTCTGCGCAGAAGCCCCTCAGGGACTAAATCCCTATCTCTAGAGAACCCCCCCCCCCCTAAAATATATATCTTTATTGTTTCTCAATTGAAATATATTCAAAATCAACACCCTGTGTTGTCCTATATACAGTGATTCCAATAAAATGACAAAGGGGTATGAGATCTTTTTCCCGGATGAGCCCACCTATTGAAATTGGAGTTACGGCAGCAATACAGCTATTGTTAGATTTATTTTAGAAATATATGATTGATTTCATGGGGTAATACTCCTTATCTCTCATAGATTGTGTGGTATCCCAGTACCGTGTTGCATACCGTACCTAGTGTAGAGGTCCCCAAAGTCAGAGTAACTGTGCTCAGGTAGGGTCCCCCAGGTGGGACAGCCCCTAGTCGCCTCTTCTCAAGTCTATCTCTAATACAGTAACCCCCCGACCTACGATGGCCTCGACATATGATAAAATCGACATACGATGCTTTTATATGTCGGGGCCATCGCATTAACTGCTATCCGACAGCGCAAAATGCTTAAGCTGCTGTCAGATAGCAGTTTAACCCCTTAAGGACCAAGGACGTACCGGTACGTCCTTGGTCCTGCTCTCCTGTTATAACGCGGGGTTACACAGTAACCCCGCGTCATATCACGGCGGGCCCGGCGAAAGTGAAAGTTGCCGGCTAGCTCAGTTGGGCTGCGGCTAATCGCGGCATCCCGAACAGCTGACAGGACAGCGGGAGGGCCCCTACCTGCCTCCTCGGTGTCCGATCGCGAATGACTGCTCAGTGCTTGAGATCCAGGCATGAGCAGTCATGCGGCAGAATCGTTGATCTCTGGTTTCTTATGACAAACCAGTGATCAATGATGAAGATCAGTGTGTGCAGTGTTATAGGTCCCTATGGGATAACAATGATCAGTGTGTGCAGTGTTATAGGTCCCTATGGGATAACAATGATCAGTGTGTGCAGTGTTATAGGTCCCTATGGGATAACAATGATCAGTGTGTGCAGTGTTATAGGTCCCTATGGGATAACAATGATCAGTGTGTGCAGTGTTATAGGTCCTTATGGGAAAACAATGATCAGTGTGTGCAGTGTTATAGGTCCTTATGGGAAAACAATGATCAGTGTGTGCAGTGTTATAGGTCCCTATGGGATAACAATGATCAGTGTGTGCAGTGTTATAGGTCCCTATGGGAGCTATAACACTGCAAAAAAAAAAGTGAAAAAAAAGTGAATAAAGATCATTTAACCCCTCCCCTATTAAAAGTTTGAATCACCCCCCTTTTCCAATAAAAAAAAAAAAAACACAGTGTGAATAAAAATAAAAATAAACATATGTGGTATCACCGCGTGCGGAAATGTCCGAATTATAAAAATATATAATTAATTAAACCGCTCGGTCAATGGCGTGCGCGCAAAAAAATTCCAAAGTCCAAAATTGTGCATTTTTGGTCACAAGTCCTATCAATGCAAAAATGGAACCGTTAAAAACTTCAGATCACGGCGCAAAAAATGAGCCCTCATACCGCCCCATACACGGAAAAATAAAAAAGTTATAGGGGTCAGAAGATGACAATTTTAAACGTATAAATTTTCCTGCATGTAGTTATGATTTTTTCCAGAAGTGCGACAAAATCAAACCTATATAAGTAGGGGATCATTTTAATCGTATGGACCTACAGAATAATGATAAGGTGTAATTTTTACCGAAAAATGTACTACGTAGAAACGGAAGCCCCCAAAATTTACAAAACTGTTTTTTTTTTCAATTTTGTCGCACAATGAGTTTTTTTTCCGTTTCACCGTAGATTTTTGGGCAAAATGACTGACGTCATTACAAAGTAGAATTGGTGGCGCAAAAAATAAGCCATCATATGGATTTTTAGGTGCAAAATTTAAAGAGTTATGATTTTTTAAAGGCAAGGAGCAAAAAAGAAAATGCAAAAACGGAAAATCCCCCGTTCCTTAAGGGGTTAAGCATCCCTGGCAGTTTCGCTCACCTATTCCCGCTGCTCCAGGTCCACTTCGCGATCCTCTGGTGTCTTGCGCATCTTCTCCAGGGTCCGGGCCTCGCTTTCCGGCGTCGTTATTACGTCACTACGCACGCCGCGCCGGCGCAGCAGCGTAATAACGTCACCAGAAAGCGAGGCCCGGACCCTGCAGAAGATGCGGAAGAAGCCGGAGGATCGCGAAGAAGACACTGGAGCAGCGGGACAGCATCGGGAGCCCCTGAGACAGCATCGGGAGCAGTGAGGACCTGGTCCGGAGCGGCGGGGACAGGTAAGTATAGCTTCCTATACTTTACATTGCACGGATCCCTCAACATACGATGGATTCGACAAACAATGGGTCGTTTGGAACGAATTACCATCGTATGTTGAGGGACCACTGTAATAATATATATGTATATGTTCAATAATTATATATATTTTATAGTAATGTATAGTATGCTTACCTTGTTTAGCGTCGCAGGACCTTCGGTAATGTGACCATGCTAATAAAATCTATGGTATGTTGGAGGACCTTAGGAGGTCCTTGGTTCACGTGTTACCCACAAATCTCTGTAATGGTGATTGACATCTGTATGGACCAATTAGCATTAGTCCAGCCCCTGCCCATATAAGGGAGCTGCGTCCAATTATCGCTCTCTTGAGTTGCTGCTCTCGTGGATGCCGGACTAGCAGGACGGTGCTACGCAACTTTCAAAGACAAAACCCTAGGCCTCAAAAACCTGCCGGCCTTAGCTGAACCAAAACGTGAGTTCAAATGTAAATCCCCGCTAATTCTAGCGTGACTACTGGACCGCAACTTAACCCCTAAATCCAGTGGAATAACGCACAGTACTAAAGACTCTAAATGCTAAAGTCCCAACCTTTGTCAATCTCCTAGGAAAGCCGTTATGCTTAAGGACTGTTATGTTATTGAAGCTTGCAGAAAACCTTCAGTAAAATTTAATACTGTTTCAGAAAACTCTCCAGTTGTGGACAATCTATTCTTCTATACCTCCCTATCGCTCTTGGGAAGAGTGGCGGTAGGACAACCGTTACTGAGGAGCCCGCACCCTGGCGTCACGAATAGCAATGGGTTAACAAGCACCCTTTAATAGCCGCACAGCTACACTCCCCATACCCTAACCCCCCAGGCTATCACAATTGTAAACTGCCAGATCCTCCCTATTTCAATCTCCCCCCAATGCTTATTAAAAGTTCACTCATGCACTTTCCCAATGTTTTGCCGGTATAACCGTCTTTGTCAAGGGCCGAGGTAACGGACTGACCGACTGATGGAGATGTGAATACATCCAATGTACAACACTATGAAACATACAGAGGCACACACTGAGAGTGATCTAGATCAGTGGTCTTCACACTGTAGCGCTCCAGATGTTGCAAATCTACAACTCCCAGCATGCCCGGACAGACATTGGTAGATAGTAAGAGTAGTAAATTCTGTGTCCCAGTACAAAATCTGTAACTGGGCCCCTCAGCTACCATGTGGCAATTATAATACTGCTGTCTTTTAAAGGGGTATTCCAGAGGAAACAAAATGTTTTCGAACCAACTGGTGCCAGAAAGTTGTACAAATTTGTAAATTACTTCTATATAAAAATCTTAATCCTTCCAGTACTTATCAGCTGCTGCATGCTCCAGAGGAAGTTGTGTAGTTCCTTCCAGTCTGGCCACAGTGCTCTCTACTGACACCTCTGTCCATGTCAGGAACTGTCAAGAGCAGGAGAGGTTTGCTATGGACATTTGCTCCAGCTCTGGACAGTTCCTGATACGGACAGAGGTGGCAGCAGAAAAAACATATTCTTTCCCTACATAGTACCACTTTAAAGTGTGTGTGTGTGGAGTGGTGGTGGCGGGGGGGGGGGGGGGGGGGGGGGGGTGTGGTTGACCCTCTGGGTCCCCTTATCCCCCCAGGCCAGGATGATACTGGTAGCTATGCACCTCCTATATAAGTGTGGTGGCCCAGTACAGGAGTTGTACCCCTGTACCCTTGCTGTCCTGTCTGGCAAACTCTATTTCAGTGTCCCCTGAGTCCCCCCTTAAGCTGTGTATCATAAATGGTTAATTATACCCTATGTTATCTATTGCATTGTCTGTATAATGTTATGTGCCTTTAAATCTTGTTGCCATGTCTTGTAACCAAGGAAGGTGTCAGTGACCAAATGACATGTGGGTGACCTATAGGACCCCTCCAAAGTCTCCCCCATATAAACCCTGGGAGGAACTAGTTCAGTCTCTTTGAGTACATACTGAGGAGCAGTTGAGACCTGATAATGTCTGCTGTCCTGAGGAGACCCAAGGCATAGTCACGCCACCACGCAGCCACGTGTGCCCCACAGGTGAACGTCAAAGCCTGGTAAGCTACACAAGGGGTGAAGTCTAGTCAGTCCTAGTCAAGTCCATCAAGTCTGTCTAAATTCAGCATAGGTCTGCAGCATTCTGTGAAAGTCCACTACATGTCCCAGCAAGCCCGCAAGTCTCTGAAGTCACTGGTCACCTCCTTGGGCCTAACTGAGCTTTAAAGACTATTACACCTGTATACCTCAGTAAAGCTGCCATTGATCCGTATCTTGGCGTTAGAGGCATTATTTTCCCTGTGCCGAGCCCAGGGTCCAGCGGCTATACCTCGGGTGGTGTAAAGGTTAACCCTGCCCTAGCGTCACAAATACAAGGGGTCAGTGACATCTGCCCATAGGCTAATAACATCTTCCCTCATCACACCCTCACCACATAACTACCCTTGGATTTGAGGCCCCAGGCATTACACAGTAACAGTACCAGAAGTGACAGTAACCACTTTGGTGGCCCAGTATAGGTGTTGCACCCCTGCACCCTGGCTGCTCTATCAGGCAGACTCCATTCAGTGACCCCTGCCCCCCCCCCCCCCTCCCCCTTCACCTATGTGCTCTAACTAGTTAAGCAGTGCCTATGTTCTGTATTGTAATGTACATATATTGTTATATACTTTTAAGTAATGTTGCTATGCATTGCAACCAAGGAAGGTACCAGTGACCATGTGACCTACGGGGTGACCTATGGGACCCCTCCAGAGTCTCCCCTATATAAGCCCTGGGAGGAGCTAGTTCAGTCTCTTTTTCCTGCTTAGCTGAGTTGCAGTGAGGTCAAGTCCTGAGAGAGTGTCTGGTGTCCTCAAGAGGCCTAAGTCTACCATGCAGCCACGGATCCACAAGTCCACTACCCCACAGGTGAACGTCAAAGTCTGGTAAGCTACAAACGGGGTGAAGTCAGTCTAGTCAGTCTCGTCAAGTCATTCAAGAACAGTCTGTAAACAGTCAGCATGGTCCTGCAGCAAATTGTCCAAATCCACTATAAGTCCCAGTGAGCACTAAGGTCTCTGAAGTCACTGGTCACCTCCTTGGGCCTAGCCAAGCTGTTAAGACTGTTACACCTGTCTGACTCAGTAAAGCTGTTGTTCTGTAACTTGGCATCGGAGTCATTATTTTCCCCCGAGCCTAGCCCAGGATTCAGCGGTATACCTTTGGGTGGTGTAGAGGTATAACCATGCCCTGGTGTCACGAACACAAGGGGTTAATGCCATCTGCCCCTACTGTAATTCCATCTGCCCTCATCACACCCCATACCACACCACTATTGGGGGAGATTTATCAAAACCTGTGCAGAGGAAGAGTGGTGCAGTTGCCCATAGCAACCAATCAGATTGCTTCTTTCATTTTTCACAGGCCTCTTTAAAAAATGTAAAAGCAATCTGATTGGTTGCTATGGGAAGCTGCACCACTCTTCCCCTACACTGGTTTTGATAAATCTCCCCCATTGTGCCTCATTGTAAGAGAAGAAACTAAGATGGTTCCCGTTGTACCATATAGGGGGAGATTTATCAAAAACCTGTGTAGAGAAAAAGTTGAACAGTTGCCCATAGCAACCAATCAGATTGCTTCTTTCATTTTAGAGAGGCCTTTTTAAAAATGAAATAAGCAATCTGATTGGTTGCTATGGGCAACTGGGCTACTTTTCCTCAGCACAAGTTTCGCTAATAGTGTCTGTCACTTTCTTTTTTTTTTTTTAGTCTTGCGGCTTTTATTTTATGTTTCTGTGGTGTCCCTCTACAGGACCTGGTCCTGTCCCTATCTAAAGTCCCCTCAGCCAGAGTACCTTCATTCCCATAGGGCTCTCCCGCAGGGCTTACCCCTGGTCGCCTCATATAAATTGTGTATTATTTCATGTATATACAGTGGTCCCTCAACATACGATGGTAATTCGTTCCAAACGAGCCATCGTTTGTCGAATCCATCGTATGTTGAGGGATTCGTGCAATGTAAAGTATAGGAAGCTGTACTCGCCTGTCCCCGCCGCTCGAGATGGTGTCCCCGCCGCTCCCGATGGTGATCCCGGGCCTCCGCTGGGCTCTCCGCTGTCTTCTCTGGTCCTCCGCTGTCTTCTCCGGTCCTCCGCTGTCTTCTCCGGTCCTCTTCTGTCTTCTCCGGTCCTCTTCTGTCTTCTCCGGTCCTCTTCTGTCTTCTCCGGTCCTTTGCTGTCTTCTCCGGTCCTCTGCTGTCGTCTCCGGTCCTCCGCTGTCTTCTCCGGTCCTCCGCTGTCTTCTCCGGTCCTCCGCTGTCTTCTCCGGTCCTCCGCTGTCTTCTCCGGTCCTCTGCTGTCGTCTCCGGTCCTCCGCTGTCTTCTCCGGTCCTCTTCTGTCTTCCGCAAGGCCTTACTGGGCCTGCGTAGCGACTTCATTACGCCGCTGCGTACGCCATTCCTATTGGATGGCGTGCGCAGCAGCGTATTGACGTCACCTCACCACATACTTACCGCACCACACGGGGAACATTAAGCTGCTATCCGGAAGCAGCTTAACCCGATAACGACCACGGATGAGTATAGACGTCCAGGTTGGCGGCCGTTCCCGCACCTGGACGTCTATACTCGTCCATTATTCTCGTGGGTGCTGCCCAGTGCACCCACGAGATCGCGGCAGGGACTCGGCTGTATCACACAGCCGGGACCCTGCTGCACTGCCAGGACCGAAGTAAACTTCGGTCCCGGCAGTTTTAACCCTTACAGCCGCGGTCGGAAGTGACCGCGGGCTGTAAGTGTTATGACAGAGGGAGGGAGCTCCCTCTGTCTCCTCTGCAGCTCCCCGCATCGCGATCGCGGGGTGCTGCGTGTAATACACGTCTGGCCGGGGCCTGCCGCACTGCCGGGAGTGAAGTTCACTTCACTTCTGACAGTTTAACCCCTACAGCCGCGGTCAGAAGTGACCGCACGCTGTAAGGAGTTTTGACAGAGGGAGGGGGCTCCCTCTGTCTCTCCTGCAGCACCCCGGAGCATCGCGGGGTGCTGCTGCATTCCTGGGCAGCCGGGGGTCCTACAAAGACCCCCAGGTCTGCCCTGGGTATTGCCTGCTAGTGAAATATGCTGCCTGCTAGTGAAAACTGGCAGGCAGCATATAACTGCAATGCTTTGGAATACTAAGTATTCCAAAACATTAAAAAGTGTAAAAATAAATAAAATAAAAGTGTAAAAATAAATAAAAATGTAATAAAAGTGTCAAAAAAAAAAAAAAAAAAAAATGTATATATATATATATATATATATATATATATATATATATATATATAAAAAATACATTTATTAAATGAATCTAATAAAAAAATAAGCATAATGTGTAAGATCGCATTGGCGGACATCCGCAGCATGTAATATGCTGCGGATGTCCGCCACGTGATCCTAAACATTATGCAGCAGTCACGGTAATGAGCTCACTGCTGCGGCTGAGTAGCTTTGTGCGTCCACTCATAGCGGCGGATTTCCCGCCGGCAGTCATGAGCGGACACACTGAGCTACCCAGCCGCAGCAGTGATGGATATATTCGCCATGAGCGGGTGCTTATTCCCACAACATGGCGGATATATCCATCAGGAGCCTTAACTGTCACAGACAGACGCGTTATACTGCCAGCCGACCAAGGACCAATCAGAGAGGTCCCTGGTCCAGCCAATAACTTGTAGGGGTGCGGTATATAAATGGGGTCACTTGTGGGGGTGGGGGTACTGTTCTGCCCTGAAAGCCAAATGGCGCTCCTCTCCTTCTGAGTCCTACCACGCGGCCAAGGAACCATATATGGCCAAAGCGGGGGTATTTCCGAACATGGGACAAGCAGCTAAATAAAATATAGGGTGCATTTCTTTCAATATCAGAAGTGATGTACAAAAAATATGCCCCCCAAATGATGCATTTGTGAAAAATTGCAATTTTCGAATTTTTAACACTAACTTTGTAATAATTCCTGCCAAAAAATTATGGTGTTAAAATACTCACTGTACCCCCTAGCGAATACCTTGAGGGGTCTAGTTTTTAAAATGGGGTCATTTGGGGGGGTGTTCCTATGTTCTACTACCTTTTAATTTCTGCAAACCTTGCATAGCACATAAAAAAAGATGTACTTTTCAAATTTTCAAAATTTTCAAAATTTCAAGTTAAATTGTTAGGCTTCTAACTAATTTAAAATGTTAATTAAAAACTAAAAAATGACGTCAAAATAAAGTAGACATCTGAAAGTATAAGTTTCATAAACTATTTGGTCAGTAAGTATAAATATATGCAACCAATTAGTGTTAAAATAGCAAAAAATCTTAATTTTTTGTAAACATTTCATGATTTTTTGCATTGTAAAAAAAAAACTACAAATGATATCGGCCATACTTTTACTATGTACATGAAGGACAACTTGTGACAAAAAAACAATGTCAGAATTATCGTGATTGGCAAAACGTTACCAGAGTTATTCTCTAATAAAGACAGACATCCCCGATTTGAAAAAACAGGCCTGGTCTTTCAGGGGCGTACAGGTTTATTTGCATTGGTCCTTAAGGGGTTAAGCATTTGGCGCTGCCGAATAGCACTTAATGCGATGGCCCCGACATAAAACAGCATCGTATGTCGATTTCATCATATGTCGGGGCCATCGTAGGTCGGGGGGTCACTGTACATAGGTATTATAAATGTATAGGACCTTAGCAGGTCATGTGACTATAATTATGGTTGTACTATTGTTCAAGGACCTTCCAGGGTCATGTGATGTACCCAGAGTTCACTGGGTTCAGGACTTACAGGTTTGCTGACCAATGAGCTTAGTCCAGCCCTTTATTATATAAAGGGCTGTAGCCACTAAATTTGCTCTCTTGAGACCTGGACACTAAAGAAGCACAAATATCTCAGCAGAAATCTCAATTCATCTAGGCCAAAGCCTGAAAGAACCAGCAGCCACTAAACCGTGAGTTACCACGCTCAATCTACCAAATCCTGTGTGACTACTACCAGCTAGAATATTATAATTGGTAGCACAGTGGCCTGCATCAAAGCTCATTGCTTCAAAGTCCCATCAAAACCTGTGAGGAACCTGCATTCCGGTTGCCTCTTAAGAGACTGTTATGTACAAAGACTGTGGCAGAAAATCTTCAAGTAAAGTTCTTCAGTTTATTCATAAAGTCTGCTGTGGACATTCCATTATTTTCCCTACCGTTTCTGGGACGGTTGGCGGTAGGACCATTCACACTAAGGAAACCGCACCCTGGCGTCACAACATTTCAGGGTTAATACCACCAGACCCTGCACCTACATCACCGCAACACCCCAGACCCCACAACTCTCCTGGTCCACCACATTTCTCAAGCAAGGTGCCGCCAGCTGTTGCAAAACTACAACTCCCAGCATGCCTGGACAGCCGTTGGCTGTCCGGGCATGCTGGGAGTTGTAGTTTTGCAACAGCTGGAGGCACCCTGCTTGGCAAACACTGCTATAATGCTTTGTAGTAGTTTTTTTTTTTTTTTTTTAAGTTACATTTTTTTTGTTACTATATTATCCGTAACTAGAGATGAGCGAACTTACAGTAAATTCGATTCGTCACGAACTTCTCGGCTCGGCAGTTGATGACTTATCCTGCATAAATTAGTTCAGCTTTCAGGTGCTCCGGTGGGCTGGAAAAGGTGGATACAGTCCTAGGAGACTCTTTCCTAGGAATGTATCCACCTTTTCCAGCCCACCGGAGCACCTGAAGGCTGAACTAATTTACGCAGGATAAGTCATCAACCGCCGAGCCGAGAAGTTCGTGACGAATTCGAATTTACTGTAAGTTCGCTCATCTCTATCCGTAACCCATAAAATCCTAAATCCTTCTGGCACCTTGTCCGGCGTCTCAGCACCTTGGAGAGTGTAAAGTCCCAGCGAAGCGCAGTAGGTGAATGCTGGGAATTATACCGGGCTTTTAAATGTTTTATATTCACAGTTTACACAATTGTAAAAGATTCTTTACAAGGAGCCGTTGTGCGGAGTCTTCCTTTATATCGCCCATAATAAAAGAGATCTTGACTCTTCAAGACGTAAGTGGTTATGGAGAGGCTCATCGCAATTCACAACCTACGAGAAGGAAAAAAAAGACTTCCCATCATACACGGCTCGTATATTTTATACATTATTGCGTTCACCTATAGGCACCATATTGTTTTTATTATTCCTGATCCGCGCTGATTTATTTCTTACAATATTGTATGCAGTACCTGTTGTATTAAAAAAAATATATATATATATATTTTATTATATTTTATATGTTAGGCCGTCAAGAACGGCCATTAAAGTCTTTTTTGTGTGTGTGTGCCTTTAATGTCCGTTCATGTGACGGCTCACAACGGGCAACAATAGGTTCCGACGACTCCCATTTACTATTATGGGGTCTGACGGGAATAATAGGAGAAAAAAGACGGCGCAAACAGTATTTTTTCTCCCGCTATTCTTCCCGGTTCCCCCCGATGGACGTCACGCTGTCGTGTCCCAACGGCATTGTAAAAATAAGCCTTAAAGGAGTAGTCCAGTGGTGACTCAGTGGTGAACAACTTATCCCCTATCCTAAGGATAGGGGATAAGTTCGAGATCGCGGGGGGTCCGACCCGCTGGGGCACCCCGTGTTCTCCTGTACGGAGCCCCGACAGCCCGCGGGAAGGGGGCGTGTCGACCTCCGCACGAAGCGGGGGCCGACACGCCCCCTCAATACAACTCTATGGCAGAGCCGAAGCGCTGCCTTCGGCAATCTCCGGCTCTGCCATAGAGATGTATTGAGGGGGCGTGTCGGCCGCCGCTTCGTGCGGGGGTCGACACCCGCTATCTGGCCGGAGAGCCTGGCCCCCGTGCAGAGAGATCGCAGGGGGCCCCAGCGGTCGGACCCCCCACGATCTCAAACTTATCCCCTATCCTTAGGATAGGGGATACGTTTTTCACCACTGGACTACCCCTTTAAAGGGGTACTCCACTGGAAAACTGTCCCTGCAGATAAGCCCCAAAGCCATAGCTCCCTGCCGCATTCCTAAACAGACTCAAGTCCCCACTAGACACAGGATGGTCCATGACCAACGACCGACCATTGTAGCGGCTCAAAAATTCTCTCCAAACCTCTAGATCGTCCCTCTGATCAGCGGATGGCCGAACAAAATGGTGCGCACCACACCGGTAGTCACCGCAGCCAAACGCCAGTAAAACACTTGACCCATGGGCATTATCCGGCAGACAAAGTTAAGCCAACTCAACAACGCCTGAACCTCCCTTAAACGCAACTTGCGAACCCGACACCACTGCTCCACCGAGAGGTGGTGAATGAGCTGGAACTTATTAGGCTCCTTCTTAGGTACAAGACCCAAAGGGGAAACCCGCAGGCCCAGCAACGGTGGGGACTCAAAAGGCCCTGCCGTCCTACCTAACACAACCTCCTTCATCAGCTTCTCCGCAACCAAATCTGGGCGGAGCGAAGCCGAGACCAAGTTCCGCACAGCCCCCACCGAACCAGATCATGTGACTGCATAACATAACGTGTGACAGGCTTACTCACAGGTCCTTGAGACCTCCCACAGGTCCTTTATACTATCTATACATAGGGATCCTGTCTATGCATTAAAGGGATATACACACCATATAGAACAACAGGGAGAAAACAGAGGGAAACCCTGCAGGGGAGCACCCAGGTCACTGAGGGACTCAACCTGACAGGGCCTACAGGTAGTACAGGACTATGTACCTGCACTGGGACATCACAAGGAGATTACATGAGGAGGAGGCAGGTTACAGTGTGTCACCCCAGAAGTAAGAATATTACATGAGGAGGAGGTTTGTTACAGTGTGTCACCCCAGTAGTAAGGAGATTGCATGAGGAGGGGGTTTGTTACAGTGTGTCACCCCAGTAGTAAAGAGATTACATGAGGAGGGGGTTTGTTACAGTGTGTCACCCCAGTAGTAAGGAGATTACATGAGGAGGAGGTTTGTTACAGTGTGTCACCCCAGTAGTGAGGAGATTACATGAGGAGGAGGTTTGTTACAGTGTGTCACCCCAGTAGTAAGGAGATTACATGAGGAGGAGGTTTGTTACAGTGTGTCACCCCAGTAGTAAGGAGATAACATGAGGAGGAGGTTTGTTACAGTGTGTCACTCCAGTAGTAAGGAGATAACATGAGGAGGAGGTTTGTTACAGTGTGTCACCCCAGTAGTAAGGAGATTACATGAGAAGGAGGTTTGTTACAGTGTGTCACTCCAGTAGTAAGGAGATTACATGAGGAGGAGGTTTGTTACAGTGTGTCACCACAGTAGTGAGGAGATTAAATGAGGAGGAGGTTTGTTACAGTGTGTCACCCTAGTAGTGAGGAGATTACATGAGGAGGAGGTTGTTACAGTGTGTCACCCCAGTAGTAAGGAGATTACATGAGGAGGAGGTTTTCTACAGTGTGTCAACCCAGTAGTAAGGAGATTACATGAGGAGGAGGTTGTTACAGTGTGTTACCCCAGTAGTAAGGAGATTACATGAGGAGGAGGTTTGTTACAGTGTGTCACCCCAGTAGTAAGGAGATTACATGAGGAGGAGGTTTGTTACAGTGTGTCACTCCAGTAGTAAGGAGATTACATGAGGAGGAGGTTTGTTACAGTGTGTCACTCCAGTAGTAAGGAGATTACATGAGGAGGAGGTTTGTTACAGTGTGTCACCACAGTAGTAAGGAGATTACATGAGGAGGAGGTTTGTTAGAGTGTGTCACTCCAGTAGTAAGAAGATTACATGAGGAGGAGGATTGTTACAGTGTGTCACCCCAGTAGTAAGGAGATTACATGAGGAGGAGGTTAGTTACAGTGTGTCACCCCAGTAGTAAGGAGATTACATGAGGAGGAGGATTGTTACAGTGTGTCACCCCAGTAGTGAGGAGATTACATGAGGAGGAGGTTTGTTACAGTGTGTCACCCCAGTAGTGAGGAGATTACATGAGGAGGGGGTTTGTTACAGTGTGACACCCCAGTAGTAAGGTGATTACATGAGGAGGGGGTTGTTACAGTGTGTCACCCCAGTAGTAAGGAGATTACATGAGGAGGAGGTTTGTTACAGTGTGTCACCCCAGTAGTAAGGAGATTACATGAGGAGGAGGTTTGTTACAGTGTGTCACCCCAGTAGTGAGGAGATTACATGAGGAGGGGGTTGTTACAGTGTGTTACCCCAGAAGTGAGGAGATTACATGAGGAGGGGGTTGTTACAGTGTGTTACCCCAGAAGTGAGGAGATTACATGAGGAGGAGGTTGTTACAGTGTGTCACCCCAGTAGTAAGGCGGGCATGTCAAAGGATTGAGTCAATGGGTGGGGTCAAAGGGCGACAAAATAAGCTTTTGCCTAGAGTTGCAAAATTCCTTGCACCAAGTCTGACATGGGCCCCGCACAGGAGATCGTGGGGGTCCCAGCGGTTTGATTTCCACCGTGATCAGACACTATCCCGTATCCTATGGACAGTTCAGCTCTCTAGACTACAGCTTCGAGACATCACAACTTGTGGTGACAAACTCAGCTCTGCTACATCTGCGTACATTTGCAAATCTTGAAGTCATATCAACAATGTGTTTTGTAACTATGGGAAACTACACAGGGGGAATATTGACAGTCTCATCAATCAAACTTACTGTACGGTTCACAAGACAAACACCTTGCCACTGCTCTGGGCGATGCACCTTTCATGACTGCAGAGCTGGGTTGTTCTGACAGGAAAATCTTGAATTACGTCCAAAGCAAGCGATCACTACTTTCTACACATGTCACCGCCGGTCACTGTCAGGACCCGTCACCTGGTGGCACCAGCTGTATCGGATCTAACAGGGGAGCCAAAATATTGGTGTAGGTGCACCCTAAAGCAGTTATGGCGAGCCTCGGGTTTAGTGAGGTAGATGCAGGGCAAATGTTAGTGCCCAAGTGCTAGAGGGTATTAACCCCTTCGTGTTTGTGACGCCAGGTTTTCCTATATAACCACCTGTAGGTAGCACCGCTAGTCCTAGGTCAGGCAGGGGCCAGGGCCAGATTAAGACTGCCTGGAAGACGGAGCACTTCATTATGATGCCCCCACGATAGTCCCCCTTCCCTTCCACTGAGACCTGTTGCGGGCCTGTCAAGTAAGGAACAGACTGAGACCAAAAATAGGCCTGGGTATATTAGACTATGTCCCCTATTTATTTTTATTTTTTGGTGGGTGTCACAGGAGTCAGGCCCCCGTTAAAATAAAATGGCTGCATGGTCTAAAATCACTTTAGTTCAAGTCACTCTTTCCAGCTGCTGCTCATCATTCCCCCCCCCCTGCTCATTATTACCCCCCTACTCATCATTACCCCCCATGCTCATCATTAACCCCCCCTGCTCATCATTAACCCCCCCTGCTCATCATTAACCCCCCCTGCTCATCATAACCCCCCCTGCTCATCATTAACCCCCCTGCTCATCATTAACCCCCCCTGCTCATCATTAACCCCCCCTGCTCATCATTAACCCCCCCTGCTCATCATAACCCCCCCTGCTCATCATTAACCCCCCTGCTCATCATTACCCCCCCTGCTCATCATTAACCCCCCCCTGCTCATCATTAACCCCCCTGCTCATCATTACCCCCCATGCTCATCATTAACCCCCCTGCTCATCATTAACCCCCCTGCTCATCATTAACCCCCCCTGCTCATCATTACCCCCCATGCTCATCATTAACCCCCCTGCTCATCATTACCCCCCCTGCTCATCATTAACCCCCCCTGCTCATCATTACCCCCCCTGCTCATCATTAACCCCCCCTGCTCATCATTAACCCCCCCTGCTCATCATTAACCCCCCCTGCTCATCATTAACCCCCCCTGCTCATCATTAACCCCCCCTGCTCATCATTAACCCCCCCTGCTCATCATTAACCCCCCTGCTCATCATTAACCCCCCTGCTCATCATTAACCCCCCCCCTGCTCATCATTAACCCCCCCCCCTGCTCATCATTAACCCCCCTGCCAATCATTCCCCCCATCATTGCTCCCCCCTCTTCCTCCTTTTTCTATATTTCATATTTCCTTACCTGGCCGCGCTCGGCAGGCTCAGGTGATGCGTCGGGTCTTGTGGGATGTGACGAGTGACGTCTCCTGCGGCTCCTCTGCACAGCGTCAGGGACGTCACTCATCATTTCCTGCAGCGCTGGGGTGTAATGAAGAAAACTCTGCCCTGCAGGAAATGATGAGTGACGCCCCTGACGCTGTGCAGAGGAGCCGCAGGAGACGTCACAGCCCACATGACCCGACGCATCACCTGAGCCTGCCGAGCGCGGCCAGGTAAGGAAATATGAAATATAGAAAAAGCAGGAGGAATCCGGGGCGGGTCCACAGGAGCCCCCGCTGGTCACTGTTTTAAAGTGGCCGCGGCCGGGCTATCGGGGGGGCCCGATCCACTACTGAGTAGCCCGCAGGGATGTCCCGAATGTGACGGGACCCCTGCGGGCACGGGGCCCGGAGCAGGTGCTCCATGAGCGCCAATACAATTATGTATTCTGTACAATTCTACAAGCAAATTAGGCCTGAAGCCGAACAATTTCAGCTGCATACTGAACTGTGAGTTTATCCAACTCCATCCTAAAATCCTACGTGACTACTGAACCTAAAATATACCCCTAAATTCAGTGGAACAGCGTAAAGCAAGGATTCAAAGCTTATTCCCTACAAGGTCCCAGCCAACCTGTGAGGAGCCTAAATTTCGGTCCTCTTGAAAAGACATTTGTTAATTGCATCCTGCATAAAATCTGCAGTAAAGTTATTTCAAGTTCAATACAATTCCGGCTGTGGACAATCCTTTATCCCTCCCTATCGTTCCTGGGATGGGTGGCGGCAGGACATATATATATATATATATATATATATATATATATATAATATAAACATTGAGGAAACCCTCACCCTGGCATCACGACAATTAAGGGTTAATCCTATACCCAGCAACACTACCCTGCAACACCCCTGTTCACCCCTCATCTAAAGTCACTACAACTGTATCCGTTTTTTCTTCCGTTTTGTGACGGAAGAAAAAATACTGCATGTGCCGTTTTTTCTGCCATCAAAAAAAAACAAAAACGGAAATTAGTGCAGACGGGTACGAACGGATGTAATCAGATTGTAAAAAAATCCCATTGACATGAATGGGATTTAAAAAACTTTTTAATCCGTGTACAGCCTGCAAGAACGGAACCAAAACGGGAATTAAAAAACAAAAAACGGGGACAGATGGCCGTGTGAACGCACCCTTAAACATAATCATGTGACTAACAATAAAGGTCCTTTATTCATTATATGAAAACCCTTTATGGGAAACCTATTATACACAGGGGGAGATACTGCAGGAGAGCCCCGGGGACATACAGGGACCCAACCTGACAGGACAGAAGGACCATATTCCGTACTGGGACACCACACAGTGTTCCCCAACCTCTGGCTCTCCAGCTGTTACTAAACTACAGCTGCCATTATGATGGGAGTTGTAGTTTAGCAACAGCTGGAGAGCCTCAGGTTGGGAAACACTGTGTGACACTTTATACCGCCTAATACAGTGCTTCCCAAGCAGGGTGCCTCCAGCTGTTGCAAAACTGCAACACACAGTGTTCCCCAACCTATGGCTCTCCAGCAGTTACTAAACTACAATTGCCATCTTGATTGGAGTTGTAGTTTAGCAACAGCTGGAGAGCAACAGGTTGGGAAACACTGTGTGACACTTTATACCGCCTAATACAGTGTTTCCCAAGCAGGGTGCCTCCAGCTGTTGCAAAACTGCAACACACAGTGTTCCCCAACCTATGGCTCTCCAGCTGTTACTAAACTACAGCTGCCATTATGATGGGAGTTGTAGTTTAGCAACAGCTGGAGAGCAACAGGTTGGGAAACACTGTGTGACACTTTATACTGCCTAATACAGTGTTTCCCAAGCAGGGTGCCTCCAGCTATTGCAAAACTACAACTCCCAGCATGCTCGGACAGCCAAAGGCTGTCCGAGCATGCTGGGAGTTGTAGTTTTGCAACAGCTGGAGGCACCTTGGTTGGGAAACACTGGCCTAATGTATCTAAAGTCCCATTCCATGCCTCCAGCTGTTGCAAAACTACAACACACAGTGTTCCCAAACCTGTGGCTCTCCAGCTGTTACTAAACTACAATTGCCATCATGATGGGAGTTGTAGTTTAGCAACAGCTGGAGAGCAACAGGTTGGGAAACACTGTGTGACACTTTATACCGCCTAATACAGTGTTTCTCAAGCAGGGTGCCTCCAGCTGTTGCAAAATTACAACTCCCAGCATGCTCGGACAGCCAAAGGCTGTCCGAGCATGCTGGGAGTTGTAGTTTTGCAACAGCTGGAGGCACCTTGGTTGGGAAACACTGGCCTAATGTATCAAAAGTCCCATTCCATGCCTCCAGCTGTTGCAAAACTACAACACACAGTGTTCCCCAACCTGTGGCTCTCCAGCTGTTACTAAACTACAATTGCCATCATGATGGGGTGCCATCAGGGTGCCTCCAGCTGTTGCAAAACTACAACTCCCAGCATGCTCGGACAGCCAAAGCCTGTCCGAGCATGCTGGGAGTTGTAGTTTTGCAACAGCTGGAGGCACCTTGGTTTGGAAACACTGGCCTAATGTATCTAAAGTCCCATTCCATCCATAAAGATAACCATATATATGATGATTTCCTGTGCCAATATAAACGCCATTGTGTAACCGTATAAAACCCGCCGCTCGTTTCCAGTAAGAGCGCCATAAATATAGATGTTCCCTCCATAGTATAGCACTTTTATCCCAAAACAATCCTCGCCCTGTGAGTGAACCGCCGGCCCGGGCTTTGATGTGTAATATCTGCATTGTGCATGGGGGTCAGCGAAGATTTCCTGCAGTTATTTTAGTCTGTGTTTTGATACCATGTGCAGGTTCCACATCCACCATAATTGGGGCGCACCTCTTTTATCTCCATAAACTTTATGGGACCTGCCAGGAACCTCTGACCGTAAACAGTGGGGGCACCAGGAGGGGGTCACTTACTTATATTGCTTCTAGGTGTAAAGGTTGTACGAGCCACAACAGACAAATGTCTCCTTTTATTGGCTGAACCTGTTTCCTTCTAGATATACATTCTCATCCCAGAAAGGCAGTATTATAGCAGTTATATTCTTGTATATAGGAGCAGTATTATAGTTGTTATATTCCTGTATATAGGAGCAGTATTATAGCAGTTATATTCCTGTATATAGGAGCAGTATTATAGTAGTTATATTCTTGTATATAGGAGCAGTATTATAGCAGTTATATTCTTGTATATAGGAGCAGTATTATAGTTGTTATATTCCTGTATATAGGAGCAGTATTATAGCAGTTATATTCCTGTATATAGGAGCAGTATTATAGTTGTTATATTCCTGTATAAAGGATCAGTATTATAGTAGTTATATTCTTGTATATAGGGGGCAGTATTATAGTAGCTATATTCTTGTATATAGGAGCAGTATTATCGTAGTTATATTCTTGTATATAGGAGCAGTATTATAGCAGTTATATTCTTGTATATAGGAGCAGTATTATAGTAGTTATATTCTTGTATATAGGAGCAGTATTATAGTAGTTATATTCTTGTATATAGGAGCAGTATTATTATATTAGTTATATTCTTGTATATAGGAGCAGTATTATAGTAGTTATATTCTTGTATATAGGAGCAGTATTATAGTAGTTATATTCTTGTATATAGGAGCAGTATTATAGTAGATATATTCTTGTATATAGGAGCAGTATTATAGTAGTTATATTCTTGTATATAGGAGAAGTATTATAGTAGTTATTTTCTTGTATATAGGAGTAGTATTATAGTAGTTATATTCTTGTATATAGGAGGCAGTATTATAACAGTTATATTCTTGTATATAGGAGGCAGTATTATAGTAGTTATATTCTTGTATATAGGAGGCAGTATTATAGTATTTATATTCTTGTATATAGGAGGCAGTATTATAGTAGTTATATTCTTGTATATAGGAGGCAGTATTATAGTAGTTATATTCTTGTATATAGGAGCAGTATTATAGCAGTTATATTCTTGTATATAGGAGCAGTATTATAGTAGGTATATTCTTGTATATAGGAGGCAGTATTATAGCAGTTATATTATTGTATATAGGAGCAGTATTATAGTAGTTATATTCTTGTATATAGGGGCAGTATTATAGCAGTTATATTCTTGTATATAGGAGCAGTATTATAGTAGTTATATTCTTGTATATAGGAGGCAGTATTATAACAGTTATATTCTTGTATATAGGAGCAGTATTATAGTAGTTATATTCTTGCATATAGGATGCAGTATTATGGTAGTTATATTCTTGTATATAGGAGCAGTATTATAGCAGTTATATTCTTGTATATAGGAGGCAGTATTATAGTAGTTATATTCTTGTATATAGGGGCAGTATTATAGTAGTTATATTCTTGTATATAGGGGCAGTATTATAGCAGTTATATTCTTGTATATAGGAGCAGTATTATAGTAGTTATATTCTTGTATATAGGAGGCAGTATTATGGTAGTTATATTCTTGTACATAGGAGCAGTTTTATAGTAGTTATATTCTTGTATATAGGAGCAGTATTATAGTAGTTATATTCTTGTATATAGGGGCAGTATTATAGTAGTTATATTCTTGTATATAGGGGCAGTATTATAGTAGTTATATTCTTGTACATAGTAACAGTATTATAGTAGTTATATTCTTGTACATAGGAGCAGTTTTATAGTAGTTATATTCTTGTATATAGGAGGCAGTATTATAGTAGATATATTCTTGTATATAGGAGCAGTATTATAGTAGTTATAGTCTTGTATATAGGTGCAGTATTATAGTAGTTGTATTCTTGTATATAGGAGCAGTATTATAGTAGTTATATTCTTGTATATAGGAGCAGTATTATAATAGTTATATTCTTGTATATAGGAGGCAGTATTATAGAACTTATATTCTTGTATATAGGAGCAGTATTATAGTAGTTATATTCTTGTATATAGGAGCAGTATTATAGTAGTTATATTCTTGTATATAGGAGCAGTATTATAGTAGATATATTCTTGTATATAGGAGCAGTATTATAGTAGTTATATTCTTGTATATAGGAGCAGTATTATAGTAGTTATATTCTTGCATATAGGAGCAGTATTATAGTAGTTATATTCTTATATATAGGGGGCAGTATAAGAGCAGTTATATTCTTGTATATAGGAGGCAGTATTGTCGTAGTTATATTCTTGTACATAGGAGCAGTATTATAGTAGTTATATTCTTGTATATAGGAGCAGTATTTTATTAGTTATATTCTTGTATATAGGAGCAGTATTATAGTAGTTATATTCTTGTATATAGGAGCAGTATTATAGTAGTTATATTCTTGTACAAAGGAGGCAGTATTATAGAAGTTATATTCTTGTATATAGGAGCAGTATTTTATTAGTTATATTCTTGTATATAGGAGCATTATTATAGTAGTTATATTCTTGTATATAGGAGCAGTATTATAGTAGTTATATTCTTGTATATAGGAGCAGTATTATAGTAGTTATATTCTTGTATATAGGAGGCAGTATTATAGTAGTTATATTATTGTACATAGGAGCAGTATTATGGTAGATATGTTCTTGTATGTAGGAGGCAGTATTGTAGAAGTTATATTCTTGTATATAGGAGCAGTATTATAGTAGTTATATTCTTGTACATAGGAGGCAGTATTATAGTAGTTATATTCTTGTACATAGTAACAGTATTATAGTAGTTATATTCTTGTACATAGGAGCAGTATGATAGTAGTTATATTCTTGTATATAGGAGGTAGTATTATAGTAGTTATATTCTTGTATATAGGAGCAGTATTATAGTAGTTATATTCTTGTATATAGGAGGCAGTATTATAGTAGTTATATTCTTGTATATAGGAGGCAGTATTATAGTAGTTATATTCTTGTATATAGGAGCAGTATTATAGTAGTTATATTCTTGTACAAAGGAGGCAGTATTATAGAAGTTATATTCTTGTATATAGGAGCAGTATTTTATTAGTTATATTCTTGTATATAGGAGCATTATTATAGTAGTTATATTCTTGTATATAGGAGCAGTATTATAGTAGTTATATTCTTGTATATAGGAGCAGTATTATAGTAGTTATATTCTTGTATATAGGAGGCAGTATTATAGTAGTTATATTATTGTACATAGGAGCAGTATTATGGTAGATATATTCTTGTATGTAGGAGGCAGTATTGTAGAAGTTATATTCTTGTATATAGGAGCAGTATTATAGTAGTTATATTCTTGTACATAGGAGGCAGTATTATAGTAGTTATATTCTTGTACATAGTAACAGTATTATAGTAGTTATATTCTTGTACATAGGAGCAGTATGATAGTAGTTATATTCTTGTGTATAGGAGGTAGTATTATAGTAGTTATATTCTTGTATATAGGAGCAGTATTATAGTAGTTATATTCTTGTATATAGGAGGCAGTATTATAGTAGTTATATTCTTGTATATAGGAGGCAGTATTATAGTAGTTATATTCTTGTATATAGGAGCAGTATTATAGTAGTTATATTCTGGTATATAGGAGCAGTATTATAGTAGTGATATTCTTGTATATAGCAGCAGTATTATAGTAGTTATATTCTTATATATAGGAGCAGTATTATAGTAGTTATATTCTTGTATATAGGAGCAGTATTATAGTAGTTATATTCTTGTACACAGGAGGCAGTATTATAGTAGTTATGACATACTATTGATGTGATGTGTAAGAGTTACTAGAGCATTGTTTCCCAACCAATGTGCCTCCAGCTGTTGAAAAACTACAATTGCTGGGAGTTGTAGTTTTGCAACAACTGGAGGCACACTGGTTGGGAAATACTGTACTATACCCTTCACACTTCAAGTCTGTTCTGGAGGGATCCGCTTACCATATAAAGTGGACCATATCAGTGCACATTTTCACTGGATGGGATCTCTTACCATATAAGAACATATCAGATCTAATTCACTGTTGATATGCATTAATCTATATCAAGACAATAAGAATGCTTTAATACATGCAGAAAGATTCCTTTATTCAAGTCATTGTGTATTATCGCATATTGTAGATAATGCACCATATTGCACCAAACTAATATTCTACCGCTTTTCCATCCCATATGATATGACGGTGTCACGTCTGGATTATTGGCTGAAGATGAAGGCATTTTTTGCTGTCATACATCATAATTCCTATATTAAACTGATATCCCTCCTTTAAGGACGCGGCTAATGTTCTGTGACATACGCTCGGAGTCTTTCGCACCTCCAGGAGCCCGTCCGTGCCTTTTCGGAGGGCGCTGTTCCAATGTACACACATTGAACCAGCGCGGGCTTCATGCTGTGGATCATCTGTTTGCTTTTGGGCAAATGAAGTGATCTGTGTAACAGATGTACCCCGAGGGGCGAAAACACCCAAGGGATAGGGGAGGGGGTGTTGGTGGTGTTGGTGGTGGGGGTTAGTGTGACTTAGCAGGCAACCCGAGCCAAGACAATGGGCAGCTTTTGGCAGGAATGCATTGGATGACAGCATGCAGAGATCCGACAGCCGTTCACTACCAGCTGTAACGGGGGCATAAATGAGCCGGTGCAAATTGGGAGACAACAGAGCACTGTGTGCGGACAAGGGAAGGGGGGGGGGGGTGCCAGGAACATGAATGACTTATACATCTCATTTGTTGTGATGGAGCACGGCACATGCCTGGAGATGGCGAGAGCTGCTCTCTACATGGGGCATTATAAATGAGCAGCACGTCAGATTCGAAGGGGGCGTCTCCAAAAAATCCCAAAAAGCTTCATCATGACAAACAGACACAATTACATTATTGTCTGATTTCTATCACTGGACTCAGCAGCGCCACATCTTATACGCCAGTGTTTCCCAACCAGGGTGCCTCCAGCTGTTGCAAAACTACAACTCCCAGCATGCCCGGACAGCCGAAGGCTGTCCGGGCATGCTGGGAGTTGTAGTTTTGCAACAGCTGGAGGCACCCTGGTTGGGAAACACTGAAACACTGCTATATGCACTTCATAATCCAGAAGTGTGGGTGCAATGCTTATAGATCCAATTGGGCCCAACTTACTTAGTGTCATATATAATATTGGTGGCCTTTGGACCCCCTCAGGTACCAAGGTGTAGGGGTTAATCAGTAGGGCCCCATACCAAATATCACAATGGGCCTCCTATGATGGCATTTGATTTTGCCCCCAGGACAGAAAGGCCTGGTGTATAGTTCCCCTTTGCTTTCCAGATATGTGGATACAATGCTCAAAAGATCTAACTCGGGCTCCTGGGCCCCAAGTGTCATTTATAATATTGGTGGTCTTTTGACCCCTTTAGGAATTTATGGGGAGATTTATCAAAACCTGTCCACAGGAAATGTTGCTGAGTTGCCCATAGCAACCAATGAGATCACTTCTTTCATTTTTGACAGGGCCTTTGCAAAATGAAAGAAGCCATCTGATTGGTTGCTATGGGCAACTAGGCAACTTTTCTTCCGGACAGGTTTTGATAAATCTTCCCCCTTAGAGTGTAGGTGAAAATCAGTGGCACATATAGAAGAAAGGGGGCCCCATAGCAAATATTAAAATGGGCTCCTATTACGGTGTCTGATTTTGGCCCCAAGGAAAGATCTGGGGAGGAGATTTATCAAAACCTGTCCAGAGGAAAAATTGCTGAGTTGCCCATAGCAACCAATCAGATCGCTACTTTCATTTTTGAAAAAATGAAAGTAGCCATCTGATTGGTTACTATGGGCAACTCAGCAGCTTTTTTCTGGACAGGTTTTGATGAATCTCCCCCCTGGTGTTTATTTCTTCTTTGCTTTCCATGGCCCATTGAGCAATACCGCCCTTCATTAAAGGGGTACTCCGGTGGAAAACTTTTTTTTTTTTTAAATCAACTGGTGCCAGTAAGTTAAACAGATTTGTAAATGACTTTTGTTAAAAAAAAAATCTTAATCCCTCCAGTACTTATTAGCTGCTGAATACTACAGAGGAAATTCTTTCCTTTTTAGAACACAGTGCTCTCTGCTGACATCACGAGCACAGTGCTCTCTGCTGGAGGGGCAAGCTTTGCATAACTAGCTTGCCCCCTGACTGTTGAGCAGTTAAGGGGTTAAGAAATATACAGGCCCCCTCCCCCGCCTGTAAAACTTGTTGGTAACTATAATGGCATGTCCCATGGGTGGGGGAAGGAGTGCACCAATCAGGGGTTTAATAGTTTCCCGGGCTTTCAGGGGCCCTCCCCTGGGTATTTATAGCTGGGGTGCCTCCCTTCCCCCCTCAATCTGCCCAGGACCCGTAGTTTTGCCCTCCCTCCGTCCCTTTTTGTATCTCTGTTTATTGTAAGTCACAGCTTGGCGGTAAGAAGACGGTGAAAGCGGGGTCAACCCGGGGTAGACCTCCACACAGGACAGTGTGGCAGCACCTCTCGGGTTGGTAAGAAGCCAATCGGTGTCTTTGTTACAGTTAAATTGTTATTTATATAAGTAATTTTATAAATAAAGCTGTGGCCGATCCCCACCCACGGAAAAGTTAATTTGTTGTGTCAGTTATTATTGAATTATTTATTGTAGTAAGGGGGAGGGGTAGTTATAGCCTGCTAGGAGCGAATTGTGTCTCAACAAGTCTGACATCTCTGTCCATTTTAGGAACTGTCCAGAGCAACATATGTTTGCTATGGGAATTTTCTCCTACTCTGGAAAGTTCTTAAAATGGACAGAGATGTCAGCAGAGAGCACTGTGCTCGTGATGTCAGCAGAGAGCTCTGTGTTCCAAAAAGAAAATAATTTCCTCTGTAGTATTCAGCAGCTAATAAGTACTGGAGGGATTAAGATTTTTTTATAGAACTAATTGACAAATCTGTTTAACTTTCTGGCACCAGTTGATTTAAAAAAAAAAAAATTTCAAAAGTTTTCCACCGGAGTATTCCTTTAATTTGCTGAAAATGCAGTTCCCTGGAGAGAGGAGGAGGAGATAGAAAAAGGAACGGGAAGGGGGCCCTCTCTCTCCTAGGGCCCCATAGCAACCGCACAGTCTGCCACTATGTACATATAAAATAAAAAGGAATGGGACCAACCAGGACGGGTCCCCCTCTTTTCAAGGGCCCCCCCATATCAGCTGCATGGTCTGTACTATGGTACGTATGCCATTGGTACTAATGCTACTCCTGCACACCTCCATGCCACTGATTATATATAAAGGTGGCATAGATTTAGGGATCATTGGCTTTCAGTAATATTCACTCGGGGGTTGTATCTGTACTTTATATGGGACATTAGTCAGATGTTTTCAGACTGTGGTCCCACTTAGGACTTTTTCAAATGGATCCCAGCGTATCTTGACAGATCCTGTTTACTTAGGGCTGGTCAACCACGGTTTTAGGTCCGGTTGTAAAAGCGCATACGGCGCAAAAATGAGCCGACCGGACCGAATGTTTCATTGCGGTCGGTTCATTGAAATGAATTACATATGGGAGCGCATGGAAAGGCATACGGGAGTGCAAGGTTTTAGCTCCCCCCTGCCGTATGCGCTCCCGTACGGGAGAAAACGTGATGTGAACCCAGCTTTACAATGTCAATGGGTCCAATGGGTTCGTCGAATTTCAGGTACTGTTGCACTATGCATGCAGTCAATAGTACCATAAAAAAGGAATAATGTCAATGCTGGATCCTGTCAAAGCGCCCCCTGGCCACTTGTCTGTGCGGTGCTGCCATTTATTTGAATAGGGCTTTGCTGCAGTTCACTGAACCAGCACTCCTGTGCTCTGTGCCCCATTTATTCTCAAAATTGGAGGGGGTCCTATAGGTCAGACTCCCACCGATCATAACATGATTGGATATCCTAGTCATAGGTAATAGGAAAACCCCTTTAGGGTACGTTCACACGTACGCAGATTTGATGCACAGGATTTAATGCTGCAGATTTCAATATAAACTAAATGACTGAGCACAGCTTCTAATCGGCTGTTACAAATCCTGCACATCAAATCTGCGCAGGATCTTGTATGTGTGAACTTACCCTTAAAGTTCCCGGATCCAAATGTAAAATCTGGAACTGGTACCATATTCTACTAAGCAAGAGGAGAATGGCAGCTAGTTGTACTTTACCCAGGACAAAGGTTCATTTTGCTGCCCTAACACTGTATCTAAGCCTAATGGCTTGTTGATGCTCCGAGGTATCGTTACCCTTAGGGTATGTTCACACTGCAGAATCTCCGCTCGCAGAATTCCACGAGCGAAGATTCTGTCTGGCGGCCACTGCCGAAAATACTTCAACAGTAGGACCGTGCGGCACTGCGCCGTCACCATTGACGGCTATGCAGTGCTAGCGGACTCCTGTGCAAATAATGAACATGATCCTTCTTTGCGCGGAACAATTTCAGAGGCGGAATTGTCCGCCGCTGAAATTCCTCAGTGTGAACGAGTCTCGCGGGAGACCCATTCACACTGATGGTAGTGTTCACTGCACGGAATTAGCCTTAGGTATGAATGTAGCCTTAGGTATGCCCCTGGGAAAAGGGGGGGGGGGAGGGGTCTTCGGACCCCCTCATATCTCAGAGCCCAGGTTTGACTTCAATATATGTGACTTCAGTATCTGCACTCATATCTACACCCTGTTTGAATGAAAATCATCTCTACGGTTCTATTTTTTGGGTGGGCCAGTCTAAAAAAAAAAGAAGAGCTGCAGTGTAAAGCATTACACGTAAATAATTATCTGTAATGGCTTTTATACAGTTCAGGAGGCGACTGGATGAGGCTGGATCAGGATATCGCTCTTCAACACAACATCACTGAGGAATTTTCGTTAAGGGAGAAGGGACCCATAGTAGAAACCTCACTCAACGGGAAATTTGGAGTTAATGCAAAGAAAAGATGATTTGCTATGGATTTTTTTTTGCATGGGAGACCTGCAGCAGGAACAGATTCTTTGTGGATTTGTTGCAGATTTTTCCCCATTGAAATCAACAGAGAAAGTGTTAACAGTTTCTCTACCCTATAGTACAGTGGTCTCCAAACTTAAGACCTCCATGGTGGTGCCAACGGCTGTCCATTAGGATGTGTTCACACATGCATTCACTATTAGGGTGCGTTCACAATTGCATTGACTTCAATGGGCATCTAAATCTGCTAGAGCAGATCTGCAGTAGAAAATACGCACGTGTGAACGCACCCTAAAGGGTGCGTTCACACGTGCGTATTTTCTGCTGCAGATCTGCTACAATTTTGCTTCAGCAGATTTTGCTGCCCATTAAAGTCAATGGGAAGCAATATCTGAAGCAAAATATGCACGTGTGAACGCACCCATAGGGTACGTTTACACGGACGGATCCACAGCGTGTTTTATGTTTCGGATCCGCCGACGATGGACCCCTACATTGCGTCTCCATTTGCTCCTGCTCATGGTGGCAATCCGCCGCTACAAGCAGACACGCTGCGATGTGTGAGTCGCCGCACACATGCGCAGTATACTCGCACTCGAGGCCGCACCCCAAGCTCCCTGAGCTAGGCCGAGAGCAAGCGCAATGTATGCTTGTATACGGTGCATGCGTGCGGAGACTTGCGCATCGCACAAGCAGGCACAGATGCAGGCGCAATGTAGGGGTCCATCATCGGCTGATCCGCAGCATAAAATACGCTGCAGATCCATCTATGTGAACGTACCTGTCAGGATCCGGACTGGTATGCAGCGAGGACATTGGTGGTGGATCCTCTGTGTCAGTGAGGTGATGACGTGGGCCGTACCAGGGGAACGGAGTCTAAGGGGTTACTGGTTTTCACCAGAGCCCGCCGCAAAATGGGATGGACTTGCAGCGGCAGGTAACCCCCAGGTCGTTCCACCCAATAGCGACTCAACCCCACTGACAGCTGAGACAGGCGCGGTACAAAGGGACAAGGCAAGAGCAAGGTTGGATGTAGCAGAAGGGCAGGGCAATAGTCGTAGTCAGGGGCAACAGCAGAGGGTCTGGAACACTGGCTTGGGACACACAAAACGCTTTCACAGGGCACAAGGCAACAAGATCCGGCAAGGACAGGAAGGGGAAGTGGGTTTATATAAGGAAGGCACAGGTGCAGGTACTGATTGGGCCAGGCGCCAATTAATGGCGCACTGGCCCTCTAAATCTCAGAGAGCCGGCGCGCACGCGCCCTAGGGAGCGGGGCCGCGCATGCCGGGACTGAGCAGATGGAGGACGGAGAAGGTGAGGAGATTGGGATGCGAGCCGCGGGCGGTGCGTCCCACTACGCGGATCGCATCCCCGCCGGTGACACTAGTGCAGCGCTCCCGGTCAGCGGGTCTGACCGGGGCGCTGCACGGAGATGAACGCCGCGAGCGCTCCGGGGAGGAGCAGGGACCCGGAGCGCTCGGCGTAACAGTACCCTTACACAATAAATGGTGCCGTTTGCTTCTGTCTCATTTTTCATGTTCTAGGTCCAGAACATGTGTTTCGGGCAGCACAACCCAATCTGTAAATTGAGTATATCAAGTGGCGCGGATTACACTGGGGCCCATAATTTGATGTTCTGTCTCTCTGACCATGATCACTGCAGTTTTCTATGTACAGTGAAGAAAGTGAAGCCCAGGACTTGTGGCAGCGTCACATCATACCGTTATAGGATAATAAAAGGACTAAAACAGCTGCATTGTAAGAATAAGAAAAGCTACAGCTGAATGTGGAGTCCGGATAATGCACAAGTGCGAACCATGGCTTCTACTGACAGCAGGAATCCATGTTCTGACAGCCACAGCTGATAGCACATTGCTAGAAAGAAGATCTCCAGTGTACGCAATAATCGACTCCAAGTAACAGCCACAATGCCCCCTTAGTGTCAGTGACAGCCCCCAATGCTGACAAGGATATCCCCAGACTGTCAGCTACAGGAACAATCAATACTCACCATCCCTCTACTCCCCCGCTGCGGGTCTCCTTTGTTCTACTAGTTAACCATCAAATTTTGTTAAAGGGGTACTCCACCCCTAGACATCTTATCCCCTATACAAACTTGTCAGATGTTGGCTGCGGCATCCCAGACATCCGGTGCACGGAGTGAACTTTGATCCGTGCCGGATGACTGGTGATGTTGGGCGGAGGCTCGTGACGTCACAGCCAGGCTCTCTCAACCAAAGTTTATGGGAGGGGGCGTGATGGCCATCACGCCCCCTCCCATAGACTTGCATTGGATAGGGGATAAGATGTCTAGGGGCAGAGTAGCCCTTTAAGATATGAAAGTGTGGTGGCCCAGTACGGGAGGTGTTACCCCGTGCTCCTGCTGTCCTGTCAGGCAGCCTCCTTCAGTGTCCCCAAGGCCCCTGCACTTGTTTCCCTGTTGTAAATTTGTTTTACCATGTAAAGTGTTATAAAATGTAATGTTGCTTTAAGAGTTATACCATGTGATATGTCATGTGATTGTTACTCAGGAGGTACCAGTGACCAGGTGATCCCAAGAGTGACCTATGGGCTCCCTGCTAGTCTCCCCATATAAGCCCTGGGTGGAGCTTCTCTCTCTCTTCTGCTGGGGTCCAGTGTAGTCTTGTCTAGTGTGTGTGTCCAGAGTGTTGGAGACCTCAAAGTCCAGTCCTGCAGCCGCCATCAAGTCAAGTAAGATAAAGTCACAGCTTGATGAGTCAAGTCAGTCCCTGTCATCTGTCAAGTCAGCGTGGTCTGCATTCAGTTGTCCAGTCCTACTACAAGTCCCAGCAAGCCCTTAAGGTCTCTGCGTCACCGGTCACCTCCTTGGGCCCTGGCTGAACTGTATAGACTTTACCATCTGTCTACCCTCTGTAAAGCTACCGTTGTCGGTAATTTGGCGTTAGAATCATTATTGCCCCCGTGCCTAGCCCAGGATCCAGCGGTATACCTTCGGGTGGTTATAGGCTAAACCACGCCCTGGCGTCACAAATACAAGGGGTTAATGCCATCTGCCCCTAGGATAACAACATCTGCCCTGCACCACACACCCCGCCACCACAAAAGCTAAGCTGTGATTGGTTGCTATGGGCAACATCCCACAGTTTTGGTTTTAGGCAGATTGATAAATCTTATTATCAATTGATAAATTTTATTTAGCACATTGAGTAAACATCCAAAGTGCAGGGAGAAAAGTAAGTAAAGTCTTGAATTTTAAGGGGTGCATGCAAAGATACCCACAAAATAGGAAATAAGTAGTGGTCCAAGAACCGAGGTCACGTGTCCCCCAGGGGAATGGAGCAGCAGCGTATTTGTTCGGACACGGCTATAGTCACTGGCTTCCAAACATTGCGGAGTTTAATGCTCATCTATGTTTGGACATTCCATACAGAATAAATGGGGAGGACCTGGAGGAAAAATGACTTCTGTTCTGTGGATGGCATTCAGCATTGAGACCCCCGTTCACATAGCTATGTTCCCTTTTAGAAGCACTTAAAGGGGTACTCCGACCCTAGACATCTTATCCCCTATACAAAGGATAGGGGATAAGATGTCAGATCGCGGGGGTCCCGCCGCTGGGGACCCCCGGGATCTCGTCTGCAGCACCCACCTGTTGCGGCTTCCGGAAACGCTGGAGGCTTCGGTTACCGACCACGGTGACGTGAGTTTGTGACGTCACGACTCTGCCTCCGTGTGACGTCACGCTCCGCCCCTTAATGCAAGTCTATGGGAGGGGGCGTGACAGCCGTCACGCCCCCTCCCATAGACTTGCATTGAGGGGGCGGGGCGTGACATCACGCGGGGAGGAGTCGTGACGTCACGATTTCCCGTCAATCTTTTTCTATGTCTCTAAGACAGTGCACATATAATAGCTCCTGTTGCTGCAAATTCGCACAACGTTAAGGAAGAAAATTTGGACTGTGGCGACAGGGCACCGTTACAGGGGTACTCCACCCCTAGACATCTTGAGATGCCCCTAGACATCAAGATGTCTGATCGCGGGGGTCCTGCCGCTGGGGACCCCCGCGATCTCGGCTGCAGCACCCCAGACATCTGGTGCATGGAGCAAACTTCGCTCCGTGCCGGATGACTGGCGATGCGGGGCGGAGGCTCATGACATCACAGCCAGGCCCCGCTTGTGAAGTCACAGCTATACCCCCTCTCATAGACTTGCATTGAGGGGGCGTGGCCATGACGTCACGAGCGGGGCCTGACCATGATGCCACGAGCCTCCGCCCCGCATCGCCAGTCATCCAGCACGGGGTGAAGTTCACTCCGTGCACCCGGATGTCTGGGGTGCCCTACACTACATAAGGGTAAGGTTTGGAGGTCCCCCATTTGGGGGTCAGGGTCACCTGGTAACTGTGCCACAATCTCTTAAAGGTACAGTGTATAAATTAATACATAACACTACCCTACACATCAATATATCTCATTACAACAGTTCAGACAATGGAGCAGGGGGCCCAACATATAGACAACAGGGATGCCCGAGGCAATCTTTAGCCCACAGGGTGACATCCTGTGCTGGGAACCACATGGCCGTTCCTCCCTGTAAATGTTTCAGTTCATCATTTTTTTTTTTAGAACTGCCTTGTGTGCACAGTCTTCTTTATTTACTGGGCAAAGCCTAATTAAAAAGTACCTTTTGCCCATTAGCTCTTGAAGAAGTCGTTAACAGATGGATCCACCTGCTTTTTCTCCCTGCACTGTGAATGTTTACTTGTTATGCTTATTTAGAGACAACAACAACACAGTGAAAACTTTATTAGTTCAGTTATATTGTGTTTGTCTGTAAATGTGACTTAGAGAACAATCAGACCACAGTTTTTTTAACCATTGCAGAAAACCCGTTAAAGGGTACTCTGCCCCTATACATATTATCCACTATCCTATTTATAGGGGATAAGATCTCTAGGGGCGGAGTACCCCTTCAATTCAAAATCTTCACTTACTGTACTATGTCTTTAAGCCGTTTTATAAGAACTATTCAAAGATGGCGACTAGCAGGTTTATGATGCAGTGTCATTCTCGATGTCCTTCGTGCAGCCACATAAAACATCTGTCAGCTCGTGTCTTATCCTGTTTGTTAGTGGGGGGAAAAAAGTTGCCCGACTCATTTCTGTAATGCGACTTATTCAGAGTATTCAGAACTGGAATGCACAGCTGTAAGTCAGTTTATAAGACACCTCAAGACGGGTTTCTCAATTCTCTTCTCACGTCACACAGACCTAAAGGAGTGAAGCACAAAGCAGCTGCAGAAAGTCTGCGGCATAAATTATAGGTGAACACGTGAGGTTTCTGCTCTGGGTAGGGTATGTTTCACAGGTAGGAATTACTGCAGAAAATTACACGGAAAATCTAACCTATACATTATTATTATTTTTTTTTAATTACACCTAATCATTCTGAGTTTGTTGTAAATTTTGCAGCTGATTTTCCGCTGCGATAATTTTAGTTATCACAATGATTTTCTGGTCCATGGGCCATCAGGTGACCGCCGCTGCATGTGATTGGCTGTAGGAGTCACATGGGACCAAATGTAATCGCTGGAAACTGGATGAACAGGGACTGGTAGGGACCAGAGAAGCATTGCCACAGGAGTGTCAAGTTTTTAAGGAGTATGGATTTAAAGGAGTACTCCGCCTCTAGATATCTTATCCCCTATCCAGCAGCGGGACCTGCGCAATCTCGGCTGTGGCACCCCAGACATCCGATGCACAGAGCAAACTTCACTCCGTGCCGGATGACTGGCAATGCCAGACGGAGGCTCGTGATGTCACGGCCATGCCCCCTCAATGCAAGTCTATGGGAGGGGGCATGACCATGACATCAAGAGCCTCTGGTGCTCCGGCGCTACTACACCTGACACTCTAAACGGATGCCGGGTGCAGCAGGGAGATCACTGGGTCCCTAGTGGCGGGACCCCTGCAATCAGACATCTTATCCCCTATCCTTTGGATAGGGGATAAGATGTCTAGGAGCGGAGTACCCCTTTAAGTATTTTTCTGACTAAATTGTGCGCAAAAAGTTAGTGAAGAGTTTTTTGCGACAGGAATGTATGAAAATGCAACTTTTTTTTAAAAACCCCTTTGATATAGCACAAATCACCACCAAAAAAGTGGCATAAAAAACACACATTACAAAAATAAGTTGAAATTACTCATTGGTATAAGCAGATCACCTTGTTATTTGAAAGAAAAAAAAAAAAAAAGAAAAAAAAAAAATATATATATATATATATATATATATATTTATTTTTTATTTTCGTAAAAAAAATATATAACTGTTTATTTATTTTTTTTATTTGTAAACATTTTTCAATATGGTTAGGATAGAAATGTTTAAAGGGAACCAATCATCAGATTTTACCCTATATAACGCTTGGCAAATCTTTATTTTCGCCATTCCCGGGGGATGCTCCTGCCCCCAGGGATGGTGAAGATATGAAGTTATAAACTAGTCACCGCCGCCACCGTAAGTAGTCACCTGGGCGGGGAGCTCTTCTCATCTACTCCCGTTCTTCGGCCGGCAGCGACGCCCCCTCTGCTTGATTGATGGGCCACCTCATTGTTCCGCTCACTGAACGGACGGAGCAGAGCGATGACGCGGCCCATCAATCAAGCGGAGGGGGCGTCGCTGCCGGCCGAAGAACGGGAGTAGATGAGAAGAGCTCCCCGCCCAGGTGACTACTTACGGTGGCGGCGGTGACTAGTTTATAACTTCATATCTTCACCATCCCTGGGGGCAGGAGCATCCCCCGGGAATGGTGAAAATAAAGATTTTACCCTATATAACGCTTTGCCAAGCGTTATATAGGGTAAAATCTGATGATTGGTTCCCTTTAAAAGTCTGGATATTTGGTACAATTAAGCTTACAAACCATACTTGTTTACATGTATATCCAAATTTTTACTTTAAAAATAAAAATTACTACGTTTTTACGTGTGCAAATTAGACACCTTTCATAATATGTTTGCTTTAAAATTTTCTAGTAGTTTATCAAGAAAATGGCTCATCAGAATCTCACCACTTGGAGTCCCCATACCTGTTGGGACACTATCCAGCCATGCAGCAGCCTCAGGCTTGTCCATGAGTCATGGACAAGAGATGACTCATTGACAAGGCTGCATGAGCAGATGCACCAATCATATTCCACCACCACAGGGAGGGACACGCCCCCTTCCACCACCACAAGGAGGGACACGCCCCCTCCCACCACCACAAGGAGGGACACGCCCCCTCCCACCACCACAAGGAGGGACACGCCCCCTCCCACCACCACAAAGAGGGACACGCCCCCTCCCACTACCACAAGGAGGGACACGCCCCCTACCACCACCAAAAGGAGGTACAGGCCCCCTCCCACCACCACAAGGAGGTACACGCCCCCTCCCACCACCACAAGGAGGGACATGCCCCCTCCTACCACCACAAGGAAGGACACGCCCCCTCCCACCACCACAAGGAGGGACACACCCCTTCCTCCTGTAGGATTTATAACTCTGTGAGCTAAGGAAAAGATGTCAAATGAAATGTAAAATAAAGGACATTCACAATGAAGCTACTAAACTGCCTGTAGTAACACACAAGGAATCACCTCTGAAAGACCTTCCTGGGACTATTCACCTGAAAGGTGGGTAAATTCCCACATATGACAGTCATTTCTGAAATTGTACCAGATTTATAGCCCGACTTTTAAATTTGGTGCAATGAGTTATAAATCCCCCCATGAAAAAAGGAGTAAAAAAAACACATACCACGGCCATTATTCGTAATACCCGCCATTGTTTTTTTCTTAGATTTAGTCAGTTTACATGGGGAAAAATGATGCAGTGTGGGGAAGAGATTTCAGGCACATTGAGAAATATCAATCTATAATAATACACAAGCAATTGCATTGTTTGTGTCTTTTATTCAGAACATTGAGTAAACATCCACAGTGCAGGGGGAAAAGTAACTAAAAACCTTGAAATTAAAAAGGTTATGCCAAGATACCCACAAGATAGGTTATACCTAGCTTACTTGTTGGGATCCCACTGGTCAGACCCCCACTGATCACATGGTCACGGGTTTGTCTTCCATGTAAATGGAGCAGCAGCACACTTTTTCAGACATTCAATGACGAACAATGGTTTTCTTACAGATTTTGACATCCTCTGCTATAAATCTTCACTGATTCTGCAACACGCTGCTGATTTAAAAGTCTGCAATGCAGAGGTCAATTTACATGCAGAAAAGTCACTCATCCGATTTTACTTTATCACTGCATCACTGCTTATATCGTACTGTTACCATATTTTTCGCCCTATAGGACGCTCCCAATTTTAAATGAGGAAAATCTAGAATACAATGTAAAGTATAGGTCACAGTGATCTTCAACCAGCGGACCTCCAGATGTTGCAAAACTACAACTCCCAGCATGCCCGGACAGCCGTCGGCTGTCCGGGCATGCTGGGTGTTGTAGTTTTGCAACATCTGGAGGTCCGCAGGTTGAAGACCACTGGTATTGGAGGTTATACTCACGTGTCCCCGACGCTCCGGACCGTCACCGCTCGTCACCGCTGCCCTGGATGTCGCCCTCCATCGCTGTCGCCGCGTCCCCGGGGTGTCGCCGTCGCTCTGAAATGTCTCTGCTGCCCAGTATCCTCGCTCTCCGTCGCCGCCATCACATCGCTACGCACGCCGCTCCTATTGAATGACGGGGCGGCATGCGTGATGACGTGTTGACGACGAAGGAGAGCGCCAGCCATGCAGGGGATCCCGGCACGGAGCAGACACCGAGGAGGCAGGTAAGGTCCCTCCCGGTGCAGCCGGGTTAGTGTCACTTTCGCTTCAGACGCGTCGGTCAGCTTTGATCGCCGCGTCTGAAGGGTTAAAACAGGGCATCACAGCGATCGGTGATGTCCTGTATTAGCCGCCGGTCCCTGCCGTTAATGGCCGCAGGGACCGCCGCGATAGGTTTGTATTTGCTGTATAAGACGCACCGACTTTTCTCCCCCCAGTTTTGGGGGAGAAAAAGTGCGTCTTATAAGGCGAAAAATACGGTATATGGAGCTCTACAAACAACTTATTTATCAACATTTCAAACCTGTTGCACATCAACAACTTTTTTTGTTAACTTGTATAATTATATAAAAAAAAAAAAAAATTTGAATTGAAAAAAATAATTGCATGCAGAACATTTCAGGCAAATTTTCAATCAATGTAACTACACAAATAGCAGTTGTACTGTTTGTGTTTTTCATCAGCACATTGAGTAAACACCCACAGTACAGGGGGAAAGTGAATATAGCCTTGAATTTAAAGGGGTACTCCACCCCTAGACATCTTATCCCCTATCCAAAGGATAGGGGATAAGATGTCTGATCGCGGGGGTCCCGCCGCTGGGGACCCCCACAATATTGCATGCGGCACCCACCTGTTTCTTGTCCGGAAGCGCTGGAGGGTCTGGGTCGCGACCACGGGAACGGAAGTCCGTGACGTCACGACTCCGCCCCCGTATGACGTCACGCTCCGTCCCCTCAATGCAAGTCTATGCCGTCCCATAGACTTGCATTGAGGGGAGAGGGCGTGACGTCACACGGGGGCGGAGTCGTGATGTCACGGACTTCCGTTCCCGTGGTCGCGACCCAGACCCTCTAGCGCTTCCGGACAAGAAACAGGCAGGTGCTGCATGCTATATTGTGGGGGTCCCCAGTGGCGGGACCCCCGCGATCAGACATCTTATCCCCTATCCTTTGGATAGGGGATAAGATGTCTAGGGGTGGAGTACCCCTTTAAAGGGGTAATTTTAAGATATTCCCAAAATATAGGGAACAACTAGCTTACTGGTAGGGGTTCAACTGCTGGGACCCCCACCAATCACAAGAACAGAAGTCAATTGTCTCCCAGGTGCAGTTACATTCACTGACTTTCCGACATTGTTCTTTATTAGCAGAGTCTGACATAGTAGGGTTTGTATTGTCAGAACAGAGTTAGCAGAGAAAGAAATATAATTGTATTTTTCTTTAAAAAAAAAAAAATCACTCTCTGCATCTTCGACCGAGTTCCTAGAAAAAACAATATAAGATAGAAAATATAATATTCCCAGCAGTTTTAACTCATCCATTGGCATACGGCACAGGACGCGGCACCTCGCCGCCATCGCACATCTACTCCCTCCCTTTTAACTTTTAACAACCATTTGGTATCATTATTAATTTAAAATGGTTGAATAACAAGAGAAAAGGAGTAAAATGACTCCGCGGCGACTCTGCAAGAGGACTGTTACCTGGATTTATGGCGCTGTTCGTGCTCAGAATTAGGCACGTATGTCTTATGTATGCATCATTTATTAGTGCACAGAGCCATTGTAGTGGAAATTAACAGAGAAAAAAAATAAGAATATGTATCGGAGGGGCCCCAAATAGAAGTTCATTATACGCAGGATTTTGCATATTAAGTGAGCAAATTCGTCTTTGTGGAATATTTAATGCGCTTCCAGGCTCCATAAAAAAAGAAAATTAAAAGGACGATGGTACAGAAGAAGAGGGCCATAGATCCTATAGACCTGACGGATGCCAAAAGAGGGGGATATATTCTATACTCATGGTCACTTTATTAGGCACAACCTGCTAGTCCCAAAGCATACCCCTTTATACTTTCTACAAGGTGCTGGAAACATTCCTCAGAGATTTCACTCCATATAGACATGATGACATCACACAGTTCCTCCATATGGACATGATGACATCACACAGTCCCTCCATATGGACATGATGACATCACACAGTTCCTCCATATGGACATGATGACATCACACAGTTCCTCCATATGGACATGATGACATCACACAGTTCCTCCATATGGATATGATGACATCACACAGTTCCTCCATATGTACATGATGACATCACACAGTTCCTCCATATGGACATGATGACATCACACAGTTCCTCCATATGGACATGATGACATCACACAGTTCTTCCATATGGACATGATGACATCACACAGTTCCTCCATATGGACATGATGACATCACACAGTTCCTCCATATGGACATGATGACATCACACAGTTCCGCCATATGGACATGATGACATCACACAGTTCCTCCATATGGAAATGATGACATCACACAGTTCCTCCATATGGACATGATGACATCACACAGTTCTTCCATATGGACATGATGACATCACACAGTTCCTCCATATGGACATGATGACATTACACAGTTCCGCCATATGGACATGATGACATCACACAGTTCCTCCATATGGAAATGATGACATCACACAGTTCCTCTATATAGACATGATGACATCACACAGTTCCGCCATATGGACATGATGACATCACACAGTTCTTGCATATGGACATGATGACATCACACAGTTCCTCCATATGGACATGATGACATCACACAGTTCCTCCATATGGACATGATGACATCACACAGTTCCTCCATATGGACATGATGACATCACACAGTTCCTCCATATGGACATGATGACATCACACAGTTCCTCCATATGGACATGATGACATCACACAGTTCTTGCATATGGACATGATGACATCACACAGTTCCTCCATATGGACATGATGACATCACACAGTTCCTCCATATGGACATGATGACATCCCACAGTTCCTCAATATGGACATGATGACATCACACAGTTCCTCCATATGGACATGATGACATCACACAGTTCCGCCATATGGACATGATGACATCACACAGTTCCTCCATATGGAAATGATGACATCACACAGTTCCTCTATATAGACATGATGACATCACACAGTTCCGCCATATGGACATGATGACATCACACAGTTCCTCCATATGGTAATGATGACATCACACAGTTCCTCCATATGGACATGATGACATCGCACAGTTCCTCTATATAGACATGATGACATCACACAGTTCCTCCATATGGACATGATGAGATCACACAGTTCCTCTATATAGACATGATGACATCACACAGTCCCTTCATATGGACATGATGACATCACACAGCTCCTCCATATGGACATGATGACATCACACAGTTCTTGCATATGGACATGATGACATCACACAGTTCCTCCATATGGACATGATGACATCACACAGTTCCTCCATATGGACATGATGACATCACACAGTTCCTCCATATGGACATGATGACATCACACAGTTCCTTCATATAGACATGATGACATCACACAGTTCCTTCATATAGACATGATGACATCACACAGTTCCTTCATATAGACATGATGACATCACACAGTTCCTTCATATAGACATGATGACATCACACAGTTCCTCCATATGGACATGATGACATCACACAGTTCCTCCATATGGACATGATGACATCACACAGTTCCTCCATATGGACATGATGACATCACACAGTTCCTCCATATGGACATGATGACATCACACAGTTCCACTATATAGACATGATGACATCACACAGTTCCTCCATATGGACATGATGACATCACACAGTTCCTCCATATGGACATGATGACATCACACAGTTCCTGCATATGGACATCACACAGTTCCTCCATATGGACATGATGACATCACACAGTTCCTTCATATAGACATGATGACATCACACAGTTCCTCCATATGGACATGATGACATCACACAGTTCCTTCATATAGACATGATGACATCACACAGTTCCTCCATATGGACATGATGACATCACACAGTTCCTCCATATGGACATGATGACATCACACAGTTCCTCCATATGGACATGATGACATCACACAGTTCCTCCATATTGACATCACACAGTTCTTCCATATGGACATGATGTCATCACACAGTTCCTTCATATAGACATGATGACATCACACAGTTCCTCCATATGGACATGATGACATCACACAGTTGCTGTAGATTTGTCGGATCCATGATGAGAATCTCCGGTTCCCCCACATCCCAGCGGTGATCTATTGGATGAGATCTGGTGACTGTGGAGGCCATTGGAGTCATGTGACCTCATTGTCCTGTATGAGATGATGTCATGTGACCTCATTGTCCTGTATGAGATGATGTCATGTGACCTCATTGTCCTGTATAAGATGATGTCATGTGACATGGGGCATTATCCTGCTGGAAGTATCATCAGAAGATACAGAGGACACTGTGGTCATAAAGGGATGGATATGGTCAGTAACAATACTCAGGTAGCTGTGGTGTTTATACCAGGATCAATTGATAATAGGAGCTTAAACTGTGCACAGAAAATGTCCCCCCCACCATTACACCACCACCAGCCTGATCCACTGACACAAGGCACGAGGGATATTTGCTTTTATGTTGTTTACACCAAATTCTGACCCTGATATCTGAATGGTCCATCTTTAAATTGCCTCCGTTTTCTCTTCTTAGATGACAGGAGTGTCCCCCGATGTGGTCTTCAGCTGCTGTAGCCCGTCTGCTTCTAGGTTGGATATGTTGTGTGTTCAGAGATGATATTCTGCAGGCCTTGGTTGTAACCAGTGGTTATTTGAGTTACTGTTGCCTTTCTGTCATCTCGAACCAGTCTGCCCATTCTCTTCTGATATCAACAAGATATTTTCCTCCACACAACTGCCGCTCACTGGATATTTTCTAAACCCTTTAACTTTTTATTTTCCCATATATGGGGCTGTATGTGAGCTCCTTTTTTGCACCATGAGTATTTTTGTTGTGATGTGACTTTTCCAATCACTTTTTATAAATTTTTTACTGACATGCGATGTGACCAAAATCTGCTTTTTGAGCTTTAGTATTTATTTTAAGTTTACACAGTTCATCGTGCAGGATATTAAGCATTACATTTTTTTTTTTTTTTTTGCAATATATTTTTATTCAACATTTTCAGAATAACACAAAAACATATCAGAAATATCACGATCCCCATCTGGGAAAATAACGGACCGCGATCCAACATACAATACAATAACTGTCTTAAAAATGACAAATACTGAGGTGCTGTAGTGAAGTGATGCAGGATTCCCTCTCTCCCCAAGGATTCAATAAGCTTAATCCTTACAGTCTAAACTGAATCAGGAAGCTGTAATGCCCCCAGCGTCCCTTTCAATGATTCCGTAAGGTACCATGTGGTGTGTCTAAAAGGATATACAATGTCGGCTACCTCCCGGGGATTATAGTGTGTAACAATGAACGGTGTCCACTTTTCGAAGAAACGTGCTGTGCCAGAGTTGCAATGGCGTTCAGCATCCAATCTGTCTACCCCTAAAAAGAACTTCAATTGAGTTATCAATAATTGCAGGTCCGGTACCCGGTCCTCCAACCACCGGAGAAACAAGCATCGGAGAGCAACCAGCAAGACCACATGTATTATTTTAGGGATCCTCTGGATCCCCGTCCGATCCTCCTCCGGAGGACGAAGCTGGTGAAATATAAGGGTCTGAACCTTAAAAGGAAGACTTACCCGCCAGTGGTCTCTGATGTAGGAGCAGATCGAGCGCCAGTAGCCAGCCGAGTGAGCACAGTCCCAGATCCCGTGAAAAAGATTTGTCATAGGTGTAAGACATTTGGGGCAGTGTGTTATACGCTCAGGGAAACAAGGCGACGGTGGGATATTAAAGCCGTACAAGGCTGCGTGGGAAACTTTAAAATAGGTCTCCCTCCATCGTTCATTGATAACCTGTTTGCAAACCGCTTCCCATCCCGTAAGTATAGTCTCATGAATGTCTGGGTCCCCAGTCCATCTCTCCCATGTGGTAAACAGGCGTTTTGGGTCGAATTTTAAAAGTCTCCCCCGTAAAGCTAGGTATAATTGGGAAATGGAAGTCTTCCTCGGACCATCCCCTACTATGTCATCAAAAGAGTGGACAGGGGCTTCCACTGTCAGGTTCCTAAGTCGGGTCGAACAAAAGGAGTATAATTGATTTGCATAGATCAATTGAGTTTGGGGTAAAGAGAATTTTGTTACCATCTCTGCAGGTGAAAGCCATGACCTTCGATCCTCGTCCCACAAATCACTAGCCCTCAAAACCCTCTCCCTCTCCCAAAGAGCAAGCCAGGTAGATGAAGTCCCTTGGGAGAATTCAGGGTGTCCTCTGAGTGGCATTCGCTTGGATAACAAGTGCGATAGGCCAAAAGTCTTACGGAGTTCCTTCCATGTAATAATGGTATCCCTAAGGACCTGCGAGCTCTTGACCTGCGGGGGTAGCTTAGTGTAGGAAGTATGTAGTAGGGCTGTCAATGACCACGGTGCCGCCAGCTCTCGCTCAATCAATAGGTTAGAGAAGTATGATGAATCATGCAACCAATCCATCACATTGCGGAACAAGCATACCAAGTTGTAACCCCTCACATTGGGAAGGTTGACCCCCCCTTCCATCCTACACAGCATCAACTTTTTAAGCGCAATTCTGGGTCTCTTCCCATGCCATATGAATTTAGTGAATGCTGCGTTGAGTGTCCTGACATCTACGTGCTTCAGCAATATTGGGAGTGTCTGCAGAGGGTAAAGTAGCCTGGGAAAACTTATCATCTTCACCAGATGACAACGTCCCATAAAGGACAGCGGAAGGTCTTTCCACCGTGCCAACTCGTCCACTATCTTCTTAATCACCGGGGTAAAATTCAACGCATATAGTGTATCCGCGGTTCTCCCTATCCTAATCCCCAGGTAGAGAATGGAAGAAGTGCTATAAGTGATCCCTAAATCCCCAGCCATCCGCTCCCAGTGAGGCGGGCCCTTCCCCAAAGGAAGGAGCACACTTTTGGATGCGTTCACTTTATAGCCCATGAAACCTTCCACCCCGGCTAGAAAAGACAATACCTTGGGAACATCCCGCTCTGGGTCATCCAAGAACATTAGCACATCATCTGCAAACAAGGATATTTTGAGTTCTCTGGAACCCACCGCTATACCCTTGTACGTGTCCGAAGCGAGCAAAAAGCGCGCCAAGGGTTCAATTGCTAAATCAAACAAAAGGGGCGATAGAGGACACCCCTGTCGTGTCCCTCTATGCAGTTGGATATATGGAGACAAAAAGCCCGGGGTATACACCCTGACTGCCAGGCCAGAATAGAGGTTTTCCAGGAAACCACTGAACCTCCCTGTGATACCAAAGCGTTCTAGAACCAAATGCAACCAATCCCACCGGACATTATCGAACGCTTTTTCCGCATCTAGAGCGAGCAGTGCAGGGTGGGGCATAACCGCAGGCCTTCTGCCTACACTATCCATGACCGCTAGAACCTTCCGTATGTTCGTGACAGCTGAACGCGTTTTTACAAAACCCACTTGATGATCCCCTATCAACTCGGGCAACAGTTTCGCTAACCGGTCCGCTAATATTTTGGTGAGTAATTTAACATCCTGATTAATAAGCGATATTGGACGATAGGAGCCAGGATCCAGCGGATCCTTGCCCGGCTTGGGGAGAACCTTAATGAAGGCTAGTTTTGCTCCCGCCGACAAGTTTCCACCAGACAGGACACCATTAAAGTAAGCCGTCAGGGCAGGAGTGACCTGATCAACTAGGGGTTTATAAAATTCCCCCGGATAACCGTCCGGTCCCGGGGCCTTCCCATTGGCTAGAGATCTGATAGCCCCCCTAACCTCTTCTACTGTGATGGCTATGTTCAGCTCTCGTCGTTGGTCCTCAGACAACTTTGGGAGACTCACTTTGTCCAAAAAGTCCCGGCCCTCTGTACCTGCGTCGGGTGGAGCGGAGTACAAGTCCGCATAGTAAGCACCCAATAGAGCACTTACAGCCTTCGGGTCTCTACTAATTTGGCCCTGGGTGTCCTTCAGAGCAAGCACATGCGCTGATGAATGTGGGCCCTTCGCTAGTCTAGCCAGCAAGCGACCTGCCTTGTTTCCCTGTTTAAACAGCTGGAGATCGTAATGTGAGCGATAAACTCGCTCCCTCCTGTCTAACCATAGTTCATAGTCGGCACGCGCTGTCTGCCACGCCAGTTTATTGGGGGGGGTCGAGGAAGATACAAACTTGGAATATGCTGCGGCTAAGCGAGAACTGGCGGCCGCATGTCCCTCTTGCGACGTACGCTTTAACGTGAAATGATAGGCCATTATTTTACCTCTCAGGACTACCTTGGCTGTCTCCCAGAAAAGGGCAGGGTCCCCTTCATGTTGGGCATTGTCAGTTTGAAATTCCAGCCACCACCCCCGAAGAAGATCTTGAAAAGACTCATCCTTCGCTAAATAAGAAGGGAAGCGCCACAAAAAGTCAGTCCCCTTCGGGTGTGATTGCCGAAACTCCAACACTACAGGGGAGTGGTCAGAAATGATCAGGTCAGAGATGTCCGTTACAGTCACCCTAGGGCAAAGGGAAGGACTAATCATGAGGTAATCAATTCGGGACCAGGAATTGTGTGTGTGGGAGTAGTGCGTATACTCACGACCATCGGGATGAAAATGTCTCCAGGCATCCACCAAGCCTGTACTGGACAGAAACGGTTGCAGGACCCTGTCACTCTGTCGGATGGCCACTGGCGTCGATGTCGCCCCTCTCCTGTCCACCAGAGGATCCACCACCGAGTTCAGGTCACCTCCAACCACTACCTGCAGACCTGCTGAACTAGTTAACTCATCTGTGAGGGAACGAAAGAAAGAGGCGTTATCTCCATTCGGTGCATATACATTATAAATAGCATAAGATTGCTCGCCATGTATTAAGGAAATATGGGAAAGACGTCCCGCATCATCATGTGTATGGGAGATCAAATGGTGTTGGAATGCCTTGTGTATCAGAATCAATACACCCGCCTTTCGGTCCACCGCCGGGGAACCATACACACTACCCACCCACAACTTCCTCATTCTAGGGAAATCGGTTGCGGTCAGATGTGTCTCCTGCAAAAGAACCACATCCGGCCTCAAGCGCTTGAGATATCGAAGGATGGACATTCTCTTCTGAGGTGATCTTAGACCCTTCACATTCCACGAAACAATTCTACACATCGTGAATACAGTGAGGAAGGGTAACAGTAATGCACAGGGAGACGTAGGGACACATCACAAAAACCCACCCAAGGGAAACTCCCAGGACTATGGGCAGACAGGGGAAGAGCAGGGATCGCCAGCGCAAGTTATCGAAGTACCTCAGCACATGACAAGAGCTCGCAGAAGGGGAGCGCCACAGTAATCCTGAACCTTTCAACGTAGAGTGTGCCCCTGCCTGCGCAGCTCGTAAGAAAAAAACATTTAAAGTATAAAAAAAACATGAAAAAACCATATCTGTAACTCCAACAGTGAGGGAAGCCCTGTGTGGAAAAATGGCAACCCCCTGACTGGATGTGGACTTCACTTTTTTCAGACATGAGAGGAGACAGGAACACCCCTCCCCACACCCACCCGTACACATGACCCCGCCCCACTCCCGAAACATACCCATTAACGATATACAAAGAGCCGCCATGGTCCAATCTGTAATAATGGAACAGTCCCCTCAAAATATTATGGCCAATAACTCAAAATCTCAAGTCCCAAGAGTCAAGCACGGGGGAGAAGGATGAACAATACCCGTTATACAGTGCAGTCCTATATTCTCAGCCGTGGTAGAAATGAGAGTAGCTTCTATGATGTCATCCTGGATCAGCTGCTCTGCAAGACCGCATGTCCGTGTACTTTATCGGAAGCTGGGGGAAAAGAAAGAAAAAAGAGAGGGGGGGTGCGTGGAAACAATAGCTGGAAGACCGGGATTCAGTCCGGTGACGAGGATCTGCTACTACGGCTTCTGCTCCTCCGTTTTGGAGACTTCTTTCTCTTCCTTCCCTCTGCAGGTGATCGGTCCCTCCTATCCTTACGACGGGCGGGTCTCTGTGCCAGGGGACCTTGATCTCTTGAGGGGTCCTGGCGGGCAGGTGAATGTCTTGGGTGTCTCTGGTGGTCCGCTAGCACATCTCGCAGTTCCGCCTCGGCTGCTGACGGAGTCTGGTAGGAGCGAAAAGATCCATCCGGCATGTGCACTTTTAATGTGGCTGGGTATTGCAGTTGAAAGCGGCGTTTGGCATTGTATAAGGCAGTGCAAACATTGCTGAAAGCTTTCCTTCTCTTCGCTACATCAGCCGAAAAATCTTCAAATATCAGCATCTTCTTGTTACGGAATGTCAGAGGTGTTGTGCGCTTTCGAAACGCTCTCAGGATGCTAACCTTGTCGTTGTAGTCGAGCAGTTTAAATATGACTTGACGCGGACGGCTATCTACACCCGCCTTGGAAGCAACATTACGGTCAGGCAATTTGCCTATACGGTGTGCCCTCTCCACCCTGCATTTGTGTGGCAGACCCAGCGCCTTAGGTAGATCACTCTCGCAAAAATCTTGAAGGTCCGCAGGAAGGAGCGACTCAGTAACGCCTACCAAACGCAGATTGCTGCGCCGTGAACGGTTCTCTAAATCTTCCAGCTTTCCGCTAACATAGCATAAATCTGTGTCCATTTGGCGCAATTTAGTAGCCAGGCCGCTGTTCTCATCCTCAAGCGCAACAATTCTATGCTCCATCTCGCCAATGCGGCCCTCCTGAGCGCCCAAATCCGTGCGTATCTGCGTTAGGGTGTCACGTATGGTATTTTCTAAAGTTCTCTGTATCGTGGGGGTGATGAGAGAAACTAGCGCTGCGGCCAGTGCCTGTAGATCAGGGTGGGCCGGTAAACCCCCCACAGAGGGTCCTGCGGCCATGGCATCTGAGAGCTGGACCCCCAGACCAGGGGACTCTGCAAGTTGAGAGAACAGGAGTTGGCTACCAGTCACTTCCATTGCAGCAGAAATAGAGGCGCCGTTTGTGGTCTCGTGCTGAGGGGTAGGGGGGCGGGGGGGCCCAGAGGGCGCAGGAGATGCGTGCAATCCAGAGACCGCCGGGCCCTGAGGTCCCTTGTGGACAAATTTATCCATGACTTGGCTGTTATGTCCGTTATGTAGTCACTCCCTATAGCCAGTGAGGGAATGCCCTGTTGCAATAGCAGCTCAGCAGGGGACAGGGAAGAATAGTCAGTGGTGGCTCAGAGGGGCCAAGATGGCGCTGAGTGGCACTGTGTAGGTAACCAGCTGAGTGCACCCGATGAGGGTCCCCTCTACCCGCCCCGGGGCTTGTCCTGACTGCGGGCACCAGTTTTTGTGCTCACCGGGTTTTCCGCAGTCTTCTTCAGGCCGCCCAGCTGTAATCCCGGCGCCCACTATCACATTCAGCTTCCGGAACTCCGAGATCGCTGCGCTGTCCGGTAAAGCACGGGGAGTGAGATCTCCGCTGCTGGCTGGTCTCCGGAGCCCTCACGGGGGAGCAGGTCCGTGCAGGGACCGCGAGCGGGGCAAAGTCGCCCGGTACTGTGCCGTTCTGGGGTGTGGGGTACAGGAGCTCCGTCCCTCCGCTCCTCACATGGCCGCGCCGGAACCGGAAGTAAGCATTACATTTTAACAGTTCAGACATTTTGCACACTGAGACCAAATATGTTTTTTTTTTTTTTTTTTTTTTTTTAAATCTTTTCTTTTATTGGAAAAGGAGGTAAAGGAGGTGATTTATTTTTATTTGTGGGTGTTTTTTATATTTAAAAAACAATTTAATATTTATTTTTCACATTTTACATCACTATAGGGGACTGTTAATAGCAATTAGATTGCTATTTACTCTTTGGCGCTATGTAATATCAAAGTACTGATCAGTACTATCAGCGATCTTCTGGCTCGTACTATCAGCGATCTCCTGGTTCGTACTGTCAGCGATCTCCTGGCTCGTACTATCAGCGATCTTCTGGCTCGTACTATCAGCGATCTTCTGGCTCGTACTATCAGCGATCTTCTGGCTCGTACTATCAGCGATCTTCTGGCTCGTACTATCGGCGATCTTCTGGCTCGTACTATCGGCGATCTTCTGGCTCGTACTATCGGCGATCTTCTGGCTCGTACTATCGGCGATCTCCTGGCTCGTACTATCGGCGATCTTCTGGCTCGTACTATCAGCGATCTTCTGGCTCGTACTATCAGCGATCTCCTGGTTCGTACTGTCAGCGATCTCCTGGCTCGTACTATCAGCGATCTCCTGGCTCATACTATCAGCGATCTTCTGGCTCGTACTATCACCACTCTTCTGGCTCTTACTATCCGCGATCTTCTGGCTCATACTATCACCAATCTTCTGGCTCGTACTATCAGCGATCTTCTGGCTCTGTGGGCAGCACAAGAAGATTGCATTACTAGAGGATTTCTCCTCTCTTCGTCAGGTCCTTTTGCATAGGGTTCACTCTCCCTATAAAACAGGACCTGATGAAGAGAGGAGCAATCTTCTAGAAACGCGTAGTTCTTTATCACTGTATTAGAGCAAAATTAATAAAAATATTGTTCTTTGGAACACATCGGCCATTTTATTTACCAAACATTCAGGTGGAAAACATCAAAACATGGTATTACCGCCTGATCACGCCTATCCTCTGCACTCGAGGATGCTGCGCTGGGTCATTTTCGTGGTATTACTTCTTAGTTACGCCTATCCTCTGCGCTTGAGGACGCGCGATGGGTCAGTGTTGCGGTACGACCGCTTGGTCACACTTATCCTGTGCGCTCAAGGACGCGGTGATGGCTCCTCTTTTCTTTTATTGGAAAAGGAGATAAAGGAGGTGATTTATTTTTATTTGTGGGTGTTTTTTATATTTAAAAAACAATTTAATATTTATTTTTCACATTTTACATCACTATAGGGGACTGTTAATAGCAATTAGATTGCTATTTACTCTTTGGCGCTATGTAATATCAAAGTACTGTTCAGTACTATCAGCGATCTTCTGGCTCGTACTATCAGCGATCTCCTGGCTCGTACTATCAGCGATCTCCTGGCTCGTACTATCAGCGATCTTCTGGCTCGTACTATCAGCGATCTTCTGGCTCGTACTATCAGCGATCTTCTGGCTCGTACTATCAGCGATCTTCTGGCTCGTACTATCAGCGATCTTCTGGCTCATACTATCAGCGATCTCCTGGTTCGTACTATCAGCGATCTTCTGGCTCGTACTATCAGCGATCTTCTGGCTCGTACTATCAGCGATCTCCTGGCTCGTACTATCAGCGATCTTCTGGCTCGTACTATCAGCGATCTTCTGGCTCTTACTATCAGCGATCTTCTGGCTCTTACTATCAGCGATCTTCTGGCTCGTACTATCAGCGATCTTCTGGCTCGTACTATCAGCGATCTTCTGGCTCGTACTATCAGCGATCTTCTGGCTCGTACTATCAGCGATCTTCTGGCTCGTACTATCAGCGATCTTCTGGCTCGTACTATCAGCGATCTTCTGGCTCGTACTATCGGCGATCTTCTGGCTCGTACTATCGGCGATCTTCTGGCTCGTACTATCGGCGATCTCCTGGCTCGTACTATCAGCGATCTTCTGGCTCGTACTATCAGCGATCTTCTGGCTCGTACTATCAGCGATCTTCTGGCTCGTACTATCGGCGATTTTCAGGCTCGTACTATCGGCGATCTCCTGGCTCGTACTATCGGCGATCTTCTGGCGCTTACTATCAGCGATCTCCTGGCTCATACTATCAGCGATCTCCTGGCTCGTACTATCAGCGATCTTCTGGCTCGTACTATCACCAATCTTCTGGCTCTTACTATCCGCGATCTTCTGGCTCATACTATCACCAATCTTCTGGCTCGTACTATCAGTGATCTTCTGGTTCTGTGGGTAGCACAAGAAGATTGCATTACTAGAGGATTTCTCCTCTCTTCGTCAGGTCCTTTTGCATAGGGTTCACTCTCCCTATAAAACAGGACCTGATGAAGAGAGGAGCAATCTTCTAGAAACGCGTAGTTCTTTATCACTGTATTAGAGCAAAATTAATAAAAATATTGTTCTTTGGAACACATCGGCCATTTTATTTACCAAACATTCAGGTGGAAAACATCAAAACATGGTATTACCGCCTGATCACGCCTATCCTCTGCACTCGAGGATGCTGCGCTGGGTCATTTTCGTGGTAGTTACCTCTTAGTTACGCCTATCCTCTGCGCTTGAGGACGCGCGATGGGTCAGTGTTGCGGTACGACCGCTTGGTCACACTTATCCTGTGCGCTCAAGGACGCGGTGTTTGCTCCGTTTTGCAGTATTATCGCTTTGTCGTGCCCATCCTCTGCGCTTGAGGACGCAGCGACAGGTCCATTGCATGGCATTATTGCTTGGTCACGCCTATCCTCTGCGCTCAAGGATGCGGCAACAGGTCCATTGCGTGGCATTACTGCTTGGTCACGCCTATCCTCTGCGCTTGAGGACGCAGCGACAGGTCCATTGCATGGCATTGCTGCTTGGTCACGCCTATCCTCTGCGCTTGAGGACGCAGCGACAGGTCCATTGCGTGGCATTACTGCTTGGTCACGCCTATCCTCTGCGCTTGAGGACGCAGCGACAGGTCCATTGCATGGCATTACTGCTTGGTCACGCCTATCCTCTGCGCTCAAGGATGCGGCAACAGGTCCATTGCGTGGCATTACTGCTTGTTCTCGCCTATCCTCTGTTCTTGAGAATGCGGCGACAGGTCCATTTCATGGTTTTACCGCTTGGTCGTGCCCATCCTCTGCGCTCAAGGATGCGTCGACGGGTCTGTTTTGTAGTAATACCACTTGGTCACGCGAAACGGACCTGTCACTGCGTCCTCGAGTGCAGAGGAGCCCCTTCATGTTTTGTCTCCAGCACTTTTCCATCTGAATGTTTGGTAAATAAAACCACCGTCACTTTGCCAAGAACAGGGTGAGTGCTATGTTATTCTTATCTTTCTATATATATATATATGTTTATGCTCTGGATTTCATATAGTTTGAGCACGCCTTGAACGCATCAGTACTTGCACAGTACCTTCTACTCTTGTGCATCCCATAAATTTCCATTCACAAGGTCCCAGTGCCAAGTAACTCTTTCCTCTTCAGCTGCATAAGTGATTATTTCATCCGATTGGTGAACGTATATTTGTAATGATGAGCGGCATAGGCCATATTCGAATTCGCGATATTTCACGAATATATGGAGGAATATTTGTCCTATGTTCGCGAATTCGCATATTCGCTATGTTTTTTTTTTCTTTTAAGCGAAAATTCGTAATGAAATTTGCATAGTGCGCATGGGCAATTACCGTATTTATCGGGGTATACCACGCACCGGCCTATAACACGCACCCTCATTTTACCACGGATATTTGGGTAAAAAAAGTTTTTTACCCAAATATCCATGAAAAAATGAGGGTGCGTGTGTGCGCGTGTATACCCCGATATACCCCCAGGAAAGGCAGGGGGAGAGAGGCCGTCGCTGCCCGCTTCTCTCCCCCTGCCTTTCCTGGGGTCTAGAGCGCTGCTGTCGGCCCTTTTTAACCCCTGGTTATCGGCGCCGCTGCCCGTTCTGTCCCCCTGACTATCGGTGCCGGCGCCGATAGCCAGGGAGAGAGAAGCGGCGCCGACAGCCAGGGGGAGAGAAGGGGCAGCGGCACCCATTGCCGGCGCCGCTGCCCCGTTGCCTCCCCCCATCCCCGGTGGCATAATTACCTGAGTCCGGTCCGCGCTGCTCCAGGCCTCCGTCGTGCGTCCCCAGCGTCGTTGCTATGCACGGCGCGGCGCTCTGACGTCATGCGCCGCGCCGTTCAGCGCATAGCAATGACGCCGGGGACGCACGACGGAAGCCTGGAGCAGCGGAGCAGCGCGGACCGGACTCAGGTAATTATGCCACCGGGGAGGCAACAGGGCAGCGGCGCCGGCAATGGGTGCCGCTGCCCCTTCTCTCCCCCTGGCTGTCGGCGCCGATAACCAGGGGGTGAAAAGGGCCGACAGCAGCGCTCTAGACCCCAGGAAAGGCAGGAGGAGAGAAGCGGGCAGCGACGGCCTCTCTCCCCCTGCCTTTCCTGGGGGGGTATCGGCGCATAACACGCACACAGACTTTAGGCTAAAAATTTTAGCCTAAAAAGTGCGTGTTATACGCCGATAAATACGGTATATCTCACCTAAAAGAAGGGACGGATCAGTGTCCAGTTTGGAAGTGTCGATATTCGCATAAAAATTTGCATATAAATTTGCATAAACATTTGCATTACAAAAAAACAAATATTCGTCATTATGAATATATATCACTATATTCTAAATATTCACGAAATTGCAAAGTGCCGGTATTCACGGTAACAATTCGCATTTCGAATATTCGCGCTCAACACAATATATTTGTTGGGCCTATTACACTGAGTAATATAGGCCCATTGCCTTAAAGGGGTTCTCCATTGCCCTGCCTTCCGGAGCTCCGCTCGCAGCGTCCGGAAGTTTATTACTCCGAACGCTGTATGCGGACTTCCGTGTTCGAGGCCTTCCGTGTTCCAGGCGTGACAGCGGTCGCGGCAGGGCAGTGGAGAACCCCTTTAATAATAGGACCTTAAAGGGTCAACTAGCTCGAGAAAGTTATACAGATCTGTAAATTACTTCCATATAAAAATCTTAATCCTTCCACTACTTATCAGCTTCTGTATGCTCCAGAGGAAGTTGTGTAGTTCTTTCCAGTCTGACCACAGTGCTCTCTGCTGACACCTCTGTCCATGTCAGGAACTGTCCAGAGCAGGAGTAAATCCATTCCCCATAGCAAACCTCTCCTGCTCTGGACAGTTCCTGACAGGGACAGGGGTGTCAGCAGAGAGCACTGTGGTCAGACTGGGAAGAACTACACAACTTCCTCTGGAGCAAACAGCAGCTGATAAATACTGGAAGGATTAAGAATTTTTTTTATAGAAGTAATTTACAAAACTTTCTGGAACCAGTTGATCTGAAAACAATTGTTTTCCACCGGAGTACCCCTTTAAGACGAAGATGTCACCGCAGTTAGACGGCTCTGGAGGTAACTAGAATGTGTTTATAACCTAATATTCCTGAGAACATAGACAACGCTGATAGTAAACAATGTAAGATTACCCGCTGCAAGGATTGGGGAGGCCACATCACAATTACCTTTCTCCTACTGTTCCCTCCATTAGACAATTCAAGTCGACATTCGGAATGAGGAAAGATAAAAATGAATTCTTGTTAAAACTTGACAGCGCACTTTGTACATTGTGGAAGAAATGCCAAAACCCTCCCCTCCTATTCTCCTATACTTGGCTATAATGCAGAAAACGATACTGCGGTTACACAAGAGTCCGTGACACTGTAAGGCAGTGTTTCCCAACCAGGGTGCCTCCAGCTGTTGCAAAACTACAAATCCCAGCATGCCCGGACAGCCGAAGGCTGTCCGGGCATGCTGGGATTTGTAGTTTTGCAACAGATGGAGGCACCCTGGTTGGGAAACACTGCTATAAGGATTACACCATACGGCAGACAGAACGCTACAAGACTTACTAGTCATTTAAGGCTGCATCCACACCACGTTTTTGCAGTACAGTTCCCGTATACATTTTCAATTTGAAAACCGTACGGAACCGTATTGAAAACCGTATGCACTGACCCTCCATTGAAAACCGTATGCCAAAAGATGCATCAGGTTGCGTCCGTTTTGCACCCTGTACATTTTTTTTTTCCTGTACCTAAAACCGTAACCTACCACGGTTTTTGGTCTGGGTGAAAAACCGTATTGAAACGTATAAGTTTTTTGTTTTTTTTTACATGGAAGTCAATGGGAACCGTACATAACTGTATGTGCGTAAGGTTCCATCCGGTCTGCACCATAAGGTTTTTGACTTTGCACATTTTTTTTTCTTGGAATTTCAATCAAACAAGTGAAACTTTATTCATAATGGAATGAAAAGTTAAAAACGTACACTTTTTTTCTTAAAAAAAAAAACGTTGCAACCGGACATCATTTTTCAAACTGTATACGGTTTTTAACCATATACGGATTAAAATTTGTACACACGTTTTGATACAGTTTAGTCAGGTTTTGAGGTATCAGTTTTTAAAGGAGAACTCCAGAATATAAAAATTGTCCCCCATACTGCCGGCAGTAAAAAAAAATAAAGATGTACATACCTTTCTCCGCTCCCCCGGGGCCTCCAGTAGCCCGCTCCGGTCTCCGCTGCGATCCTCTTCCTGGTTGCCGATGGTTTGGAGAATCATACTGCGCTCAGCCAATCACCTGAGGGTCTGAGGGTCTTAGACCGAGTTAGTGTACATAGTACTTATACACTGCTCAAAAAAATAAAGGGAACACTTAAACAACACAATGTAACTCCAAGTCAATGACACTTCTGTGAAATCCCACTGTCCACTCAGGAAGAACACTGATTGACAATCAATTTCACATGCTGTTGTGCAAATGGAACAGACAACAGGTGGAAATTATAGGCAATTAGCAAGACACCCCCAATAAAGTAGTGGTTCTGCAGGTGGTGATCACAGACCACTTCTCAGTTCCCAGCTTCCTGGCTGATGTTTTGGTCACTTTTGAATGCTGGCGGTGCTTTCACTCTAGTGGTAGCATGAGACGGAGTCTACAACCTACACAAGTGGCTCAGGTAGTGCAGCTCATCCAGGATGGCACATCAATGTGAGCTGTGGCAAGAAGGTTTGCTGTGTCTGTCAGCGTAGTGTCCAGAGCATGGAGACGCTACCAGGAGACAGGTCAGTACATCAGGAGACGTGGAGGAGGCCATAGGAGGGCAAAAACCCAGCAGCAGGACCGCTACCTCCGCCTTTGTGCAAGGAGGAGCAGGAGGAGCACTGCCAGAGACCTGCAAAATGACCTCCAGCAGGACACAAATGTGCATGTGTCCACTCAAACGGTCAAAAACAGACTCCATGAGGGTGGTATGGGGGCCCGACGTCCACAGGTGGGGGTTGTGCTTACAGCCCAACACCGTGCAGGACATTTGGCATTTGCCAGAGAACACCAAGATTGGCAAATTCGCCACTGGCGCCCTGTGCTCTTCACAGATGAAAGCAGGTTCACACTGAGCACATGTGACAGACGTGACAGAGTCTGGAGACACCGTGGAGAACGTTCTGCTGCCGGCAACATCCTCCAGCATGACCGGTTTGGCAGGGGGTCAGAAATGGTGTAGGGTGGCATTTTTTTTTTTTTTTGGGGGGGGGGCGGCGCTCAGCCCTCCATGTGCTTGCCAGAGGTAGCCTGACGGCCATTAGGTACCGAGATGAGATACTAAGACCCCTGGTGAGACCATATGCTGGTGCGGTTGGCCCTGGATTCCTCCTAAAGCAACACAATGCTAGACCTCATGTGGCTGGAGTGTGTCAGCAGTTCCTGCAAGAGGAAGGCATTGATGCTATGGACTGGCCCACCCGTTCCCCAGACCTGAATCCGATTGAGCACATCTGGGACATCATGTCTCGCTCCATCCACCAATGCCACGTTGCACCACAGACTGTCCAGGAGTTGGCAGATGCTTTAGTCCAGGTCTGGGAGGACATCCCTCAGGAGACCATCCGCCACCTCATCAGGAGCATGCCCAGGCATTGTAGGGAGGTCATACGGGCACGTGGAGGCCACACACACTACTGAGCCTCATTGTGACTTGTTTTAAGGACATTACATAAAGTTGGATCAGCCTGTAGTGTGGTTTTCCACTGTGATTTTGAGTGTGACTCCATATCCAGACCTCCATGGGTTGATACATTTGATTTCCATTGATAATTTTTGTGTGATTTTGTTGTCAGCTCATTCAACTATGTAAAGGCAAAAGTATTTCATACGATTAGTTCATTCATTCAGATCTAGGATGTGTTATCTTAGTATTTCTTTTATTTTTTTGAGCAGTGTACGGTATATAAAATAGTCACTAGTAACACGTATTTGTATGTCAGAATCGTCTATCCTTCAACCAATGTTGTCCATTGTAATAGAGAGTCACTATAAATGTATACTAGAGAGTAATGTAAATATTGCATTTAACTTACAGAGAATAGTCATGTACAATATTCAGTTAAGACTGTAGCCTTGTCGCCAGTGTATATTCAAATGCGTCATGTCTAATGCCTACTGTTTTCCTGTCCACCGTGCACAGGGTTCTCTTGTGGCCAGAGAGATCACCTAGGGAGTGTAAGTAGCACATCAAAGTGGCAGAGCTATTGTGTACATATATCTTGTTGTTATGTATTGTGAAAAATATATATAACTTCTATTCACTTGTTACGGGGAGAAGTAGCATATGCCGATGGGCCCCGTTAGCACAGGTATCAGGGTAGAGAGCCTTACGCAGCTCGATCAACATCAACTCTCACAAAAAAAGCAGTTGTCAAGTCAAAAAAAATTACACAGTAAACTGTTGATTTCATCCTGGTTGTGTACCCCTTTGCACATGAGCATGTAAGAATGTTGCTCAAAATGCCACATGGACTCTTCCCCAGTTTATCAGCTCTGTGAAGGACATTTATAAAATGCCCCAGGAACTGTTTACCCTCGTTTTAGGCCAGTGGCCTTGTCCTTCATCCATCCACAAGGACTGTACGTCGAGGACGGCTTCATGTAAGAGGGGGAGTTTGTGGTAGCCCAGTACAGAAGTGCCCCTCTGTACACTGTTGGTCAGGTGGAATCAGTTCCAGTCCCCTGGCCTCCACACTCCTCAGGACTCTCATAATTTCTTCTATGATATAAAGAGTTAATGTATTATATTCATGTTAATGTGCCTTTAAGTATTGTTGCTAAGCCTGTGTAACCAGGGAAGGTGCCAGTGACCAGGTGACTTGTGGGTGACCTATGGGAGTCCTCCAAATTGCTCCCTGCTATAGCAGGGAGGAGCTAGCCTAGACAGATTACTAGACTTGTGCACAAGAAAAATTTTCATTTCATTACGTTTTTTCGTTTTGTATAAAATTTTCGGTTCGGTAATATTTTCGGTTTAGATTTTTCGGATACATTCGGTATTCGGGTGTTCGGTTTGATTTTTCGGATACATTCGGTATTCGGGTTTTTATTTTCTTTCGGATACATTTGGTATTCGGGTACTTTCGGGTAAATCTTATTTAAGCAGGGGACCATTATCGGGCGCGTGTGTGTGCAGGAAAAGAGGGCAGCCGCAGAGATCGGAACATTGGAACACAGGTAAGATAATATAATTTTATGTGATTTATTATTAATACATAATGAAATGTTGAATGAATGAGTAAATGAATGAATGAATGTTGTATGAATGATTGATGTGTTTGATCGATGTGTTTGATTGTCGGGTGATTTATGTATAACATGTCATGTCACTTTCGCTAACACTGTTACTGTTACCAGGGTGCCTCCAGCTATTGAAAAACTACAACACCCACCCAGCATGCCCTGTCAGCCAAAGGCTGTCTGGGCATGCTGGGAGTTGCAGTTTTGCAACAGCTGGAGGCACACTTTGGCAAACATGAGCAAAGCTTTTTAATTCATTTTCAAATTAAGCTCACTTTTTTCAGAAATGGGTTAGTAGGTCAATGACATGCATAGTAATTGCCGTGGGAACATTTTTCATTCATAAAACAGCAGACTTAATTGGATAATTGCCATGTAGAACGCTGGGACCCCAAACGTTCTAAACGGCAATTATCCAATTAAGCCTGCGGTTTTATGAATGAAAAATGTTCCCACAGCAATTACTATGAATGTCATTGACCTACTAACCCATTGCTGAAAAAAGCGAGCGGAATTTGAAAATGAATTAAAAAGCTTTGCGCATGTTTGCCAAAGTGTGCCTCCAGCTGTTGCAAAACTGCAACTCCCAGCATGCCCAGACAGCCTTTGGCTGTCAGGGCATGCTGAGTGGGTGTTGTAGTTTTGCAACAGCTGGAGACACCCTGGTCACAGTAACAGAAACAGTGTGTAGCGCAACAGTGTTAGTGCAAGGACCAATAAAAAAATTAGAATGAATTCTTTACGTTCATTTACGGATAACAAATGCATTTGTTATTTACTGCATGCATTCGGTAAATAAGGAATGCATTCATTATTTTGCTATTCTTATTATGGTGCCTATTCGGAAATGTTAAAAATATGTTTTCGTGCATTTGGATCGGTCCGAATGCCCGAAAACAGTAAAATTCGGTAAATTAGACATTCGTGCCGAAACGAATTGCACAAGTCTACAGATTAGTCTTAGTTGTTGCTGAGCTACAGTACAGTCAAGACCTGAGAGTGTCTGGTGTCCTGAGGGAGACAAAAGGCCTAACCACGCAGCCACACTTCCATCATCAGTGAACCCCTTTCAGGTGAAAGTAAAAGCCTGGTAAGCAAATACAGGGGAGAAATCTAGTCAGCAAAGTCAAGTCTGTCAAGTCTAAAGTCAGTGTGGGACTGCATAATTCAGTCCAAGTCCACTACAATTCCTAGCGAGCCCGCAAGTCTCCTAAAGTCACTGGTCATCTCTTCGGGCCTAAACTGAGCTTTAAAGACTATAACACCTGTCTGACTCAGTAAAGCTGCTGTTGTTCCGTAACCTTGCATCGGAGTAATTATTTGCACGCGCCTGGCCCAGTAACCAGCGGCCATAGCTCGTGTGGTGTAGAGGATAACCACGCCCTGGCATCACGAATACCAAGGGTTAATGCCATCTTCCCTAAGGGTAACAACATCTTCCCTTCATCACACCCTCACCACAATTGATTGATAGATAGATAGATATGAGATAGATATTTTGCATGCATACCATTGAAATACCGTGTTTAGCGTCAGGCTTTTTACCTCTTTCCCACCTTCTTATCTGTGAAGCCTTTTTTTGGAAACACAAATACAATTTGGGGTGATGATCCCGGTCAAACAAATGAAAACACCCGACACAGGGCAAATATGGAGGGATTTACTGTGTGCAAACATTTGCTTTTCTGCCTTTGTCTATGGGTTTAGCTGTGCACAATTATCATCATTGTTTTCCTATAGAAGGTGTGAATATGAATAAATATATAGAAGATACCGGAGTAGATTGCAGAGAGCCGCGGCTCACTGCGGTGCTGAATTATTGAGCGCTAACTTGTATAATTCAGCCTCAGAAAGTCACTGAGTAAGGAAGAAAACGCCTTTTAACAGGATTATAGGGCAGTGTTTTATCTTTATCCTTTGAAAGCGCCACAATGTCACTGCCAGGCCACTCCATTTGCATTATTTCTAGACGGCGTTTGCCGCAGAACAGGCCGGAGATGAGTTTTACTGTATTCATCGGAAAAATTCCATTTTCATGTTAACCCGTTCACAATGTTCATTGGTCTAGGTTAGCCGTCTCCAAACTGTGGACCTCCCGATGTGGCAAAACTACAACTCCCAGCATGTTTAGACAGCCTTGGGCATAGTCTGATGCAGTGGTCTCCAAGCGGTGGACCTCCAGATTAGAGTCACAAGCCTCCACCCCGCATCGCCAGTCATCCGGCACGGATAGAAGTTTGCTACGTGCACCGGATGTCTGGGGTGCCGCAGCCGAGATCGCGTGGGTGCCCAGTGGTGGGACCCCCCCCCCCCGCAATTAGACATCTTATCCCCTATCCTTTGGATAGGGGATAAGATATCCAGGGGCCGAGTACCCCTTTAAAGGAAAACTGTAAGCAAGTTCACCCACACTAAACCTAGTACACTGGATTATAGTCTGGGTGAACAGGGGTCACTTACTTTTTTTGGTCCATCAGCATCCAAGTTATTCCCATGTTATGTTCCTTTCTTCAGTGTATAATTAGCGCTTTCAAGGCAGGACCCCCACCGTCCGTCTGCTTTGGCCTCCCACACTGAAGCTTCAGTTTGCAGAGCGCATGCGCATGATGCTATGTGTACGTCGATACTGAAGCCTCGGTACTCCCGACTTCCAGGTGTACCGACTTCCATGTGTAGCGAGTGACCGGCGCATGCGCAGCGGCACTAGACAGAGCGAGAGCAGTACGCAGAGCTCTCACTTCATCAGGACATGAGAGCTGGGTAAAATTTTTATGCGCATGCGCGCTGCAGACAGAGCTCTGCGCTCAGGGGATATGTGACTCCACCTCACTAGGACGTGGAGGTGAAGATAATGAATATTCAAACAATGGGGGGGGGGGGGCTTAGAAACTTCAGTGCGGGAGGCCGAAGCAGACGGCTGGCGGGGGTCCCGCCATGAAATCACTAATCATACACTGAAGAAAGGAACTTTACAGGGGCATAACTTGGCGACTGACGGACCAAAAAAGGTAAGTGACCCCTGTATGAACTCCTGTTCACCCACACTATAATCCAGTGTATTGGGTTTAGTGTGGATGAACTTGCTGACAGTTTTCCTTTAAAGGGGTACTCCGCTGCTCTGCGTTTTGAACAAACTGGTCCGAACGCTAAAGCCGCCGCCGGGAGCTCGCAACGTCATAGCCCCACCCCCTCATGACATCATTTCCCGCCCCCTCAATGCAAGTCTATGGGAGGGGGCGTGACTGCCGTCACGCCCCCTCCCATAGACTTGCATTAAGGGGGCAGGACGGGGCGTGACATCATGAGGGGGCTATGACGTCACAAGCTCTCGGCGCCGGCTCCAGCATTCGGAACAGATTGTTCAAAACGCGGAGCAGTGGAGTACCCCTTTAATCTCAATAGAAGGTGTAATGCTTTATTGCCCCTGTGGTGGCGCGGCAGAGAAAGCAAACACTTGCCAAGTTCAACCTCACATTACGGCTGATCACTGGGGGGTCCTAAACTAGCGGAACCTTTCTGAAAAAAAAAAAGAAAATTCGGAATTTTGACCTAAACAGACAACGGCTTTAAATGTGAATACCAGGAGGTAGGAAATCATTGGAATTTTACAGTATGTGGCATATTCTCAATACCTTTGTTCTAAGGCATCCGGTTATTTCCTTTCACAAAGCTCTAGGGGACAAGAGCATAAAAATATGAGCAAATATTTCTGAGGAGCAATAAATAATAGTAAGTTAATTGAGGTTTTCTGAGTTTACGGTGGATAAGGCCGCGTGACGGGTAGTGAAATCTAATATTCCCGGCGGGCCCAGCATGTGAAATATGTCATATCTGTCAGACTCACACACAGGGACCTCTGTATCTCACACAAAGCTTCAAAGTTGGGATTCTGTTTCTTGGAAATAACACAGCTTGTTCTTCTACAAGACAGGCAGCGACAACTGCGATTCGGAGGATTTTTATTTTTTTTTCCCCCTCCCTAGAATGTTAAGCAATGATGCTTTTTATTATTGTACAATATATTCCATACGGTCCCAAAGGGTGAACTGTACTGATACAGAACATTTTACCTCCTAACTAATCTGAGACTGATGATAGGAAAATAAAAAATAAAAAACTATAAAAATAAAGTTAAAAGTAACTAAAAATAAATAAATTTAGAAAACGTACAAAATACAAAAAATTTAAAAGAAAATTGAAAAATAAAGCCCCATGTGGTTCCCCTTGTATGTTTGATATTTCATTAATTATTTTCTTAATTTAATTTTTTAGTCAAACATTTGCATTGGTCATGACTAGAGATGAGCGAACCGAACCCGTAGAACCTGAGTTTGGCTAGAACTGGAATTTCGGGAGGTTCAGTTTGGCAGAACCTGCTAAAATAACATTAGCCACATGGTAGAAAGAAGAAGGTGGGAGGATCACATGACCTCGAGGAATCTGATAATGCCATGACTAGGGGATATTATAGCTGCTATGGTCTGCACCAACTACCCCTTCCCAAGCTATTCTTTTACCCACCTCCATTACCCATTCCCCAATAAGGACTGAGACAAAGTGTTGGTGAAAAATGGCTACAGCAGTCCAATTTATTAACCACTCAATTAAAACATTGAAACTATAATAACAATAATATTAATAAATAATCGGTATGCACATCATACATAAAACAAGGGACAAACAATTATCCCTGAGTAACATTAGAGCAGGAGAAGGACTTACTCCTGGCCGTAGGTCACCTGACCCAGGAGCACCAATTATGCAGCCCAAAACCTTCCCTGGGGCCCGATGCCCACAGAGGCTTTACCGCCAGGCTGGGAACCACTCCAAGCCCACCTCCATACTCCGATCCAAAACCTCCATGTTGTCCACTGATGCCTTCAGATCCCACTCCTGACCCCGCCACAACGGCAAGAAGTGACCCACTTACTTCTGGCCGTTCCTTCACAGCCTCCCTTAATTCCAGAGTCCACAAATCCATGCCCATCTCATTGAGGTGCACCCCGTCCGAGGCCAAGAACTCAGGAGCCCCCTCCTCCAACTCCCTATGGCACACCACAAGCCCTCAATTCCTTGCCACAAATTTTCTGACCACCTTGTTGACTTTAATGCGAGCCTTATTCAAAGCCACCACCGAGCTGGCCCGCCGCCACTTCCTCCTAGCCACTATCTCTGACAACACAATATTCACCCCAGGAAAGGAAGACCACAGGCATAGCAGATCAAGTTTAATGTCTCTCATGAGGACACGGGACCGCCAAAACCCCAGATCATCCCCCCCCCCAGGTGAACCACCAGAACATCCGGGTGCCTATCCATCTGCACAAAAAACTGAACCCAACCCAACAACTCTGACCATCGCATACCACCCCGACCCAACCAATGTACTTGTGCCTCGGAACGGGGAAAACCCAACTGTCGCCCAGCCGGGCGCACCCTCCGTTCTCACCCCACCCCAAGTGACGTATGAATGGCCGACGATCCACACTAATTCTGTGCCAGCATCTGCAAAGACAAAAGAAAAAAACAAACAATACAGGTAAACAAGAGAAACAGAAAAAAAAACAACAGCAAACAGGAAATACCACTCACAACAAATGCGGCCGAACATAAATCTTAAAGCGCTCCGACTCCCACCTCCCAATCCACTTTATTGCCTCAGGTCCCAACCCCCTGTTACCGCCCCAATGCGAAAAGAATGTGAGCTATACTCCTAGGCCACACACCCTGCCTCGTGTAAGCATTTCCTGAAAACCCCCACAAACTGAAAAAGGGACAAAAAAAAAACCCAGTCGCATGCATCAAAAGAGGCCCCCCCCCCCCCCCCTCGGCCTGAATTCCAAAAAATCGTGATAACACACAACCGGACACATAGCTGTTCCCTAAAGGCGCTAAACACACCACGCCCCCACCCCCCCGCCCACGCTGATCCATTTTAGATCACCGAAGAAAACACTCCAACCCCTCTTCCACCAAACAAACATCAGAAGCAAGCAAACCTCCAACCCGCTTCTGACTAGGAGCCACCAGCTCCGAAATGCGAAAAGCCCCAAAAAAGGCTAACGCAAATGCTAAACTAAACCAACGCTGTTCATATTCTGATAAACACACACCCCCTCAACAGACCCCCCAAAAGCAACAAAAGTGGAAAAGACATCGGCTTCCTCCTATCCCGAGAAACCGCCCCCTTTCGAAAACCCTTCAGGGCATTCCACCCAAAAAAAAGCCTTAGACGCATCCGGCAATCCCCTTGCCTTAAACTAGAAAGCCAAGGCCACCATCCGATGCCCAATCCCCAACAGAGAAATCCCCTCACAAAAATCCCCCTCGACATAAAACAAAAGAGCCGACTCCCAATCCACAGGAGCGCCTGTAAGAGCCAATTGACCGACCAACCGTTCCCAATTGTAGCGGGGCATAGTAGCCCCACACACCAGACTCCACAGCCAGTCCAGACAGGGGACTCCGCACTCCTCGACCTCTGGCGCCATCTCCTGAAACCAGTCCCACTGCAACCGTGGGAGATCATCAGCGACTGAGTTAGCAACCCCAGGCACATGCAACGTGACCATATGTGAATTAAGCTCCAAACCTCGAAGCACTAAATGGCGAAGTAAACTAACCACCGGTGGCGAACTCGCCGTCTGACTGTTAATGGCCTGAACACCCCCCCCCAAGTTGTTGCAATGGAAACAAATTTTGCTATTGCTGAACAGAGCACCCCAGACCTCCACGGCCACCACAATCTGGAAAAGCTCCAGCAGAGCCAAATTCAGAATAAGTCCCAGCTCCCGCTATGCCTTCGGCCCTGCCCTACACACCACCGACCCTGCAAATATGCCCAAACCCACAGCAACCCGCAGCATTAGTGAACAGCTCCAGGTTGCTACTTGAGACCAGCTGGTCCATCACTACCGACTGTCCGTTATACCGGCCCAAAAATTCCATCAACACACCCAAATCCGCATGCAACCCCACCGACAACCGAACATAATGAGTCGGCTTGGGAACACCCGCAGTAGCTGCAGCCAAGCGACGGCAAAAAACTCTCCGACAAGCAAAATTGAGACGGCCCAGTAGCGACTGAACCTCCCGTAACTGCAACTTGTGCGCCCGGCATGCCCGCGCCACAGCCTCCCGCAGCTCAGCCAACTTATTCTCGGGCAGCCAGCACTCCATAGCCAGAGTATCAATCATGATACCCAAAAACGTAACCGTCGTGGCAGGCCCTTCCATCTTTTCCGGCACCAACGGGACGCAAAACCAACGCGACACCTGCAGAGCACCCCATCGGCAGACAGGGGATGAAACGGCAACAAACGGAAAGCCGCCTCAATATCCATCTTCGCCAAAAGAGCCCCCCGCCCGTAACGCCGCACCCATACCAAAGCAGCATCAAAAGAATTATAGGACACGGCACAGAGGGCCGGGATCAATACCATCATTCACCGATCCCCCCGCTGGATGCGAGAGATGGTGAATAAGGCAAAACTTATTGGGCTCCTTCTTGGGCACCAACCCAAAAGGAGAGACCCGCAACCCCGGCAATGGCGGAAAATGAAACAGCCCAGCCATTCTGCCCAAAGACACATCTTTAAGCAATTTCTCCTCCACCACGCCGACACCAAATTGCACACCACTCCCCCCGAGGGCGCCACCCCAGAACATGGAATCCAAAACCCTTCCAAAAAAACAAGCCGCAACACTTCCGCTGCCACCCTATTTGGGTAGAGGGCGAGGAAAGGCTCTATCCTTTCCACCCGTGCCGGCATTGCCCCTCTTCTGCACAAAATCCCCGGCCTTGCCCTTTCCCTTTATGGCAACAGCGGGACAGCCCATGCCCGGCCCCCCTGCAACCGAAGCATTCATGTTGAAACGACATTCCTCTCCAAACTTGCAGCTCCCCTCAATATACTGCCACCGCCGCCACCATCCCGAAAGGACTGCAGTCCCCCACCACCCCTAGGAGCCGCCTCAAGCTGCATCCACAGCACTATGTCCTTGTGATCCCATCGCCATCGCAATAAGGGATGCACTGCCATCCGCTGTCTGAATTGTTCGTCGTACAGCAGCCACGCCGTCCCCCCATAAACCCAGTATGTCTCCCCCACAACATCTATGTAGCAGAACAAACCAGAGCAGTGCTCTGGCAAATTTTCCCCCACCAGACTGGCCAGGATCGCGAACGCCTGCAACCAATTAGAGAATGTCCACAGTATCAGCCGATACCGCCGACGCTCCTGCTCCTCCACCTTCTCCATCCACCTTCCCTTGTCCGGCCAGACCTTTTCCAAATTAAATTTCTCAAGAGGTAGCAGGGAGAGGCCGCCACTAATAGGGGAGAGGTCACCACCACCGGGGGAGAAACTTCCAGGGGCCCGGTTTTCTTCCAGGTCGTGGGGGCAGGTACAACCGAAGCACACCGCACTGGGCCTGCTCTCGGTCCCCGCCATCCACAGGTGAGCTGGCTGTAGATGTACTGGGCACCTCCTGGCGACAGAGGGCTGCACCAGCTCCCCGCCAGCTCCTCGGCACCACTGCAGCCATAGGGTAAGCAGCCGGATTCCCACACCTCCCCACCCTCGAGAAGCGCCAAAAGGACTCACCCGCCGATGCCGGGAGCATGACGAAGATTCCGGTGATAAGCACTACGGTGGGCGGGAGCGCCGACCGCTGGACCAGGGCCCCGGCCCCCTCACTGAGAGCGCTGCAGGAGGGGAAAGGGAGGACAGCTAATCCCCCAGCCATCCGGGACCGCACCGGAGGGCCTTCTCCCTCACCTTTGGCATAAAGTCATCAAGGGACACCATGAGGTAGGGAGCTCTTCAGCCAACTTCTTCATTGGCCACGCGCCTACTTTCTTCCTTACTTCCGCCCCCCAGCCTTTTAACCCCCACTTAACCCCTCCCTGCTACGTGGCTAACTCCCCACCTTAACCCCCACTTATCCCCTCTCTGCTCCATGACTAACTCCACAAATTACCCCCTGCCATACCTGCATACCCTCCGGTCCTATGCTATCCCCCACAGGGCTTCATTTCAAACAGCTCTCCCAGCCAATCAGAAGGCAGTGTGGGGGCAATATCAGAACCACTATAAAAGCCTATGCAGTCATTTTAGAGATAGCAGGTGTGAGAAGAAGATCTCTGTGAGGGACTTATAGCCATACATGTTGCTGTAAATTTGAAATTAAAGGGGTATTCCTCCCATAGGCATTTTATCCCCTATGCAAAGGATAGGGGATAAGATGTCTGATCACAGGGGGGTCTACTGCTAGGACCCCCCGCCCCGGTGATCAGATATTTTATCCCCTATCCAAAGGATGATGTCTATCTTTGGAGAGGGGATAAGATGTCCATGGCCATAATACCCATTTTTTTAATCAACTGGTACCAGAAAGTTAAACAGATTTGTAAATTACTTCCATTTACAAATCTTAATCCTTTCAGTACTTATCAGCTGGTGTATGCTCCAGAGGAAGTTGTGTAGTTATTTGCAGTCTGACCACAGTGCTCTCTGCTCACACCTCTGTCCATTTAAGGAACTGTCCAGAGCAGGAGAGGTTTGCTATAGGGATTTTCTCCTTCTTTGAACAGTTCCTAAAATGGACAGAGGTGTCAGAAGAGAGCACTGTGGTCAGACAGAAAGCAAATTCAAGAAGAAAAGAACTTCCTGTGGAGCATTCACATGTTTTCCACAGGAGTACCCCTTTAACTTTGCCTAGGACAGATAAGGCATAGCAAAGGCAAAGCAAAGATCATATTAGTACTCATATGGTGCAAAGTTCTGCACCAGTTTCATGACATTTGGTCCAATTCTCCACCTCCTGGTTTAATAAATAAGGTTCATCCAAAGAGTTAGGAGTTATAGAATTAATCAGGACTTTACCCCCTCTCTCTCTATGAGCCCTAATGCAGCCATCTAGGAGGCCTCAATGGTAAATACGCCCTTGACTGGAGTTTTCAGAAGTGTTTTTTCCTGGAATCATGTAACTCTGGTCTTTGCTTCCTTCTAATGTTTATGGCTTACAACAAGACAGGTTGTTAGGTTTTATTTAACAAGCGTTATCATTATCACCGGCTTTTAACTTTACGAGTGACCGTTAGTTACTCTTAAAGTTAACAGGCATCACCAAATCAATGTAGGAGGCAGCACATGGCAGCGCCCATATGACACCTCTGGTTACATCACAATTGCCGTCCCGCTCGGGGGTCACATCTGCGAAAATGACCGCCCAGCCAGTGAAGCATCAACATATGGACAATGGCAGCTCCTGCACCACCAGCATGGACCCTGTAACATTTTACAGCCCAATCATTGGACTACGATCCAGGAAGAGGATTCTTGACGCTTGGTCTCCGCTTTACTAGCCAGCTGTTAACTTATTAATGCCAATGACTCAGGGTCCTTCAGATGAATATTTTCCCTCAATCCCTCTGAAGTTTTTAATATGGCAGATATTTGTGAGGTAAACCCTCAGTTCCAGTAAGTGTCTTTGAAGATCATATTCGGGACTTGTGGAGGTATCTTTGTCTGCAAATTTTTTGTCAGTAAATGCAACATTTTGGGAAAATTCGGCAATAGGAATCGGCCAGAATTATTTATTTATTATTTTTCTGTGTTACATATCTATTTTATTTGACTGTAAAGTTAATGTAGTTCATAATATAGTGTCTGTACCTGTGTTTCATGGTGATCTCACAATTCTGAGTTTTGCCCCAAGGTTAATTTTTAACAGCATACAAAATGAGTGTCATCTTAGGTTTTCCCAGGTTGCAGTACAGCCTGAGACAATACATCATAGTAACATAGTTCATAAGGTTGAAAAAAGACCAGAGTCATCACGTTCAACCTATATCCCTAATGAGTCCCTACTGAGTTAATCCAGAGGAAGGCAAAAAAAAAAAAACTCATACTAGAGGTAAAAAAATTCCTTCCCGACTCCAAATATGGCATCAGAATAAATCCCTGGATCAACGTTCTGTCCCTATAGATCTAATATACATAACCAGCGATGTTCTTACTCTCCAAAAATGCATCAAGACCCCTTTTAAATTCTTTTAGAGTTCCCCATGACCACCTCCTTCGGGAGAGAATTCCACAGTCTCACTGCTCTTACAGTAAAGAACCCCCGTCTGTGCTGGTGAAGAAACCTTCTTTTCTCTAAACGGAGAGGATGTCCCCTTGTTATAGATACAGTCCTGGGTATAAATAGATGATGGGAGAGATCTCTGTACGGCCCCCTGATATATTTATACAAAGTTATTAGGTCGCGCCTAAGCCTTCTTTTTTCTAAACTAAATAACCCTAATTGTGATAATCTTTCTGGGTACTGTAGTCCTCCCATTTCCCGTGTTACCCTGGTTGCCCGTCTTTGAATCCTCTCCAGCTCCACTGTATCTTTCTTGTACACTGGTGCCCAGTACTATTCACAGTATTCTATGTGTGGTCTGACTAGTGATTTGTACAGCGGTAGAATTATTTCCTTGTCGTGGGCATCTATGCCCCTATTGATGCCCCCCATGATTTTATTTGCCTTGGCAGCAGCTGCCGACACTGGTCACTACAGCTAAATTTACTGTTAACTAAAACTCCCAAGTCCTTTTCCACGTCAGTCATCCCTAGTGTGCTCCCATTTAATACATTATCCCAGGCCGGATTTTTCCTCCCCATGTGCATTACCTTACATTTATCAGTGTTTAACCTCATTTGCCACTTCCCAGCCCAAGCCTCCAACCTATCCAGATCCATTTGTAACAGTGCCTTGTCCTCTATTGTGTTTACCGCTTTACAGAGTTTAGTATCATCTGCAAAGATTGCTACTTTACTATTCAACCCCTCTACAAGGTCACTAATGAATATATTAAATAGGACCCAATACTGACCCCTGTGGTACCCCACTAGTTACAGTCACCCAATCAGAATAAGTACCATTAATAACCACCCTCTGTTTCCTATCACTGAGCCAGTTACTTACCCACTTACACGCATTCTCCCCCAGCCCCATCCTTCTCATTTTATGCACCAACCGTTTATGTGGAACCGTATCAAATGCTTTGGAAAAATCCAGATATACGACATCCAGCGATTGCCCTTGGTCCAGTCTGGAGCTCACCTCCTCATAAAAGCTGATCAGGTTAGTTTGACAGGACCGATCCCTCATAAAGCCATGCTGCTATGGGGTCATACATATATTTGAATCAAGATATTCCAAAATAGCATCTCTTAGAAAACCCTCAAACTATTTACATACAACGGAGGTTAAACTAACAGGCCTATAATTTCCGGGGTCACCTTTTGTCCCCTTTTTAAATATTGGCACCACATTTGCCATGCGCCAGTCCTGGGGAACAGTCCCTGTTACTATAGAGTCCCTGAATATTAAAAATAGAGGTCTGTCTATTACACTACTTAATTCCTTTAGAACACGGGGGTGAATGCCATCTGGACCTGGTGATTTGTCTGTTTTGATTTTTTGTAGGCGGCACTGTACTTCTTCCTGGGTTAGACAGGTGACCTGTACTTCTTCCTGGGTTAGACAGGTGACCTGTACTGGGGAGTTTAACTTATCACACTGTATTTCACCTGGCATTTTATTTTCCTCGGTGAATACAGTGGAAAAGAATTTGTTTAATATATTTGCTTTCTCCTGATCCCTGTTTATAATTTTTTCCTCATCATTTTTTAAAGGGCAGAAACTTTCATTTTTTACCTTTTTGCTATTTATATAGTTAAAAAACATTTTGGGGTTAGTTTTACTCTCTTTGGCAATGAGTCTTTCTATCTCTATTTTTGCGGCTTTTATCTGTTTTTTTACATATTTTACATTTTTCTCTATAGCTTTTTAATGCTTCTTCGCTGCCATCCTCTTTTAGTAGCTTAAATGCTTTATTTTTGTCATTTATTGCCCCCTTAACATTTTTATTCATCCATATTGGTTTTCTTTTATTTCTGACCCTTTTATTCCCATAAGGTATATACATCTTGCAGTGAGAGTTTAAGATATTTTTAAATGTCTCCCATTTAGTGTCAGTATTCTTGTTTTTGAGGACATTATCCCATTTTATATTGTTAAGGGCTTCTCTGAGTTGGTCAAACTTTGCCTTCCTAAAGTTCATTGTTTTTGTGGCCCCTCGAGAGATTCCCTTTTGAAGAACAAGTTATAATGTATTATATTATGATCACTATTTCCTAGGTGTCCTTCTACTTGCACATTAATTACTCTGTCAGGTACGTTGGTTAATATTAAGTCTAGTAGAGCGCCCCCTCTGGTCGGGCCCTGCACCATTTCGGACAGATAATTGTCTTTAGCTATAGTCAGAAACCTGTTTCCTTTCTGAGATTCAGTCTCCCAGTTTATATCAGGATAGTTAGAGTCCCCCATTATTATCACCTCATTTTGATTTGCTGCCTTGTTTATTTGCCTCAGTAATTGATTTTCTGCCTCTTCCATTATGTTTGGTGGCTTATAACAAACCCCTATCAGAATTTTATTATTTTTATCTCCATTTATTTCTACACATAATGACTCCACATTATCGTTTCCCTCCCCTATATCCTCCCGCAGTGCGGCCTTCAGACTGGACTTTACATAAAAACAAACTCCTCCCCCTTTTCATTTTGTCCGATCCTTCCTGAATAGACTATATCCCTGTATGTTGACCGCCCAGTCACAGCTATCGTCCAACCAAGTCTCTGTTATACCCGCTATGTCATCATTCTCCTCAGACATCAGCCACTCCAGTTCATCAGTTTTATTGGACAGACTTCTGGCATTAGTCTCAACATGTAATTCAGTGGCATATGTTTTTTCTTCCTTTGAAGCCTATCCCTGTTAACTATTCTAACCCCTCCCTCCACTCCACCCCCAGGTACATTAATAAGTCCCCTCTCTCTATCTACACTATCTTCCCCCTCTATGTTGTAGGTTCCCTCCCCCCAGTCCCTAGTTTAATCACTCCTCCACCCTTCTAGCCATCTTCTCCCCAAGCACAGCTGCACCCTCCCCATTGAGGTGCAGACCATCTCTACGGTAGAGCGGGTATCTGACAGCCAAGTCAGCCCAGTTCTCCATGAGCCCAAACCCCTCCTTCCTACACCAGCTTCTGAGCTTCACACTGTTCAGCGATCCCGGTCTTTGTGACCCCCTAATAATTGAGTCCCCCACTAAGAGTACAGGTCTGGCCTGCCCTGCACTCCTCCCTCCCTCCTTACTAGAGCAGAACCCCCCAGTCCTGCTGCAGTACTGCTAGCTCTGGAATGGCATCCCCCTCATCTGCCAACCGGGCAAACTTGTTGGGGTGTGCCAGTTCAGGACTAGCCTCCCTGACACTTTTCCCTCTACCCGGTTTTCTAACTGTAACCCAGTCAGGTGTTCAGAGGGAGCGTGTCTTTGCTTTAATGGGTGGAGCGACCGCTGGGTGGGAGATCATTCTGCAAGAATTGTAGTTTTGCTACAGCTGGCGGCACCCTGGTTAGAAAACACTGGTCTTTTGCATGGAATATAACTCATGTTTCAATGGGTGGGGTGGCTGCTGTGTGGGAGAGAGGAACAAACAAAGGATTATGGGACTTGAAGTTGAAGAAGGGAACTCCAACAGGAAATAGCCAGTTCACAAAAAGAGAGCTACAGTTTTATGGTAATCTCACAACATAGCCATTTAGCCCTAAGACAAGCGCAGATCCTTCCTAAGCATGTCCATTACTGTCTGGCAGGTACGTACTAAAATCACCTTATGGTGGATAACCCCTTTAACCACATTACGTTTCCATAGTATTACCAAACTTTAACCCCTAGAGGACTCAGGATGTTCTGTAAATATCACACTGATAGAATGCAACTAGTGGGTTCAATAGGGACCTTAATAGAGTAAAAAAGTTACTTTATTTATCTCCAATAAAATATTGCAGTTTTGCAAAAGCTGGAGGCACTCTGGTTGAGACACAGGTCTAGAAAGTTCTGACAAATCCTGGTTGACTGTTGTAGGCCCTAAACACACACCGGGTTGCTCCGGCTCTGCTCTGTCACCTTTTACTGACTTAACCATCACATTTCTGGGCTGCCGTCCCAGTGTTAAATCTGCTTCATATGTTGTAATAGTGAAGCCTGATAATTTGTCATCCTACTGACCGGGCCTCTATTAATGTTATGCAATGTCTGGATGGAGTCAGATGTGACTGCATCGAATAGTGCTGCTGTACATGCAACCCTCAGTGGACACTTCTTGCTGATAGCACGCGGTAATAGCTGCTGACATGTCAGGGACCAGGAAAACTAATTACAAGAGTCACCTAATATTATTGGTACTAAAACAGCCCATAAAGTGATGCAATATCTTACTATTTGTTTGGCTGTGCCTGGGGCAACAGATAAAGGGATGGAGATATTTTGTTACCGTTACTTATAATAGCCATTATTATTAATAATAATAAATATAATCCCTAAAGGGGTTATCTGGGGATACATAAAAAGTTATCAGGCTGTTGCCTGAGTGTAAATTAATAAACATTACTATGGTACTTCATACTGAATACTGCACAAATGTCACGATGCCGGCTGGCAGGAGGTGGATCCTCTGTGCCAGAGAGGGATTGGCGTGGACCGTGCTAGTGGACCGGTTCTAAGTCACTACTGGTTTTCACCAGAGCCCGCCGCAAAGCGGGATGGTCTTGCTGCGGCGGTAGTGACCAGGTCGTATCCACTAGCAACGGCTCAACCTCTCTGACTGCTGAAGATAGGCGCGGTACAAGGGAGTAGACAGAAGCAAGGTCGGACGTAGCAGAAGGTCGGGGCAGGCAGCAAGGATCGTAGTCAGGGGCAACGGCAGGAGGTCTGGAACACAGGCTAGGAACACACAAGGAAACGCTTTCATTGGCACAATGGCAACAAGATCCGGCAAGGGAGTGTAGGGGAAGTGAGGTATAAATAGGGAGTGCACAGGTGAACACACTAATTAGAACCACTGCGCCAATCAGCGGCGCAGTGGCCCTTTAAATCGCAGAGACCCGGCGCGCGCGCGCCCTAGGGAGCGGGGCCGCGCGCGCCGGGACAGGACCGACGGAGAGCGAGTCAGGTACGGGAGCCGGGGTGCGCATCGCGAGCGGGCGCCACCCGCATCGCGAATCGCATCCCGGCTGGAGGCGGTATCGCAGCGCACCGGGTCAGTGGATCTGACTGGAGCGCTGCAGTAGCGAGAGTGTAGCGAGCGCTCCGGGGAGGAGTGGGGACCCGGAGCGCTCGGCGTAACAGTACCCCCCCCCTTGGGTCTCCCCCTCTTCTTAGAGCCTGAGAACAGACTTTTGTCTAGGATATTGTCCTCAGGTTCCCAGGATCTCTCTTCAGGACCACAACCCTCCCAATCGACCAAAAAAAAGGTTTTCCCTCTGACCTTCATGGTGGCCAGTATCTCCTTTACGGAGAAGATGTCCGAGGAGCCGGAAACCGGAGTGGGAGAAACAAGTTTGGGAGAGAAACGGTTGATGATGAGTGGTTTAAGAAGAGAAACGTGAAAGGCATTAGGAATACGAAGAGAAGGAGGAAGAAGAAGTTTGTAAGAGACAGGATTAATCTGGCACAAAATTTTGAAAGGACCAAGATAGCGTGGTCCCAATTTGTAGCTAGGGACACGGAAGCGGACATATTTAGCGGAGAGCCATACCTTGTCTCCAGGAGAAAAAATGGGGGGAGCTCTTCTTTTCTTATCAGCAAACTTCTTCATGCGTGATGAAGCCTGTAAGAGAGAATTTTGGGTCTCTTTCCATATGGTGGAAAGATCACGAGATATTTCATCCACAGCGGGCAAACCAGAGGGCAAGGGAGTAGGGAGGGGGGGAAGAGGGTGACGGCCGTACACCACGGAAAATGGGGATTTGGAAGAAGATTCAGAGACTCTGAAGTTATACGAGAATTCGGCCCATGGTAGAAGATCTGCCCAGTCATCCTGGCGGGAGGAAACAAAATGCCGTAAATAATCACCCAGGACCTGATTAATTCTTTCTACTTGCCCATTGGATTGAGGATGATATGCAGAAGAAAAGTTTAATTTAATCTTGAGTTGTTTACAGAGAGCCCTCCAGAATTTAGACACGAATTGGACGCCTCTATCCGAGACGATCTGCGTGGGCAACCCGTGAAGACGAAAAATGTGTACAAAAAATTGTTTTGCCAACTGAGGCGCTGAAGGAAGACCAGGAAGAGGGATGAAATGTGCCATTTTGGAGAATCGATCAACGACCACCCAAACAACAGTGTTGCCACGGGATGGGGGTAAGTCTGTAATAAAGTCCATACCAATCAGAGACCAAGGCTGTTCGGGGACAGGCAGAGGATGAAGAAGACCAGCGGGCTTCTGGCGAGGAGTCTTATCCCGGGCACAGACAGTGCAGGCTCGCACAAAATCCACGACATCCGTCTCCAGAGTCGGCCACCAATAGAAACGAGAGATGAGTTGCACGGATTTCTTGATGCCCGCATGACCTGCGAGATGGGAGGAGTGACCCCATTTGAGGATTCCGAGGCGTTGGCGTGGAGAGACGAAGGTCTTCCCTGGAGGAGTTTGCCTGATGGAGGCTGGAGAAGTGGAGATCAGGCAGTCAGGAGGAATGATGTGTTGCGGAGAGAGCTCTACTTCCGAGGCATCCGAGGAACGAGAGAGAGCATCGGCCCTAATGTTCTTATCGGCAGGCCGAAAGTGAATTTCAAAATTAAATCGGGCAAAGAACAGAGACCACCTGGCCTGGCGAGGATTCAGCCGTTGGGCAGACTGGAGATAGGAGAGGTTCTTGTGATCGGTGTAAATAATAACTGGAAATCCCTCCAGCAGATGCCTCCATTCCTCAAGTGCTAATTTAATGGCTAGAAGCTCTCGATCCCGGATGGAGTAGTTCCTCTCCGCCGGAGAGAAGGTCCTAGAAAAAAAACCACAAGTAACAGCATGCCCGGAAGAATTTTTTTGTAGAAGGACCGCTCCAGCTCCTACTGAGGAGGCATCAACCTCCAATAGGAAGGGTTTAGATGGGTCAGGTCTGGAGAGCACGGGAGCCGAAGAAAAGGCAGACTTGAGCTGTTTAAAGGCGTCTTCCGCTTGAGGAGGCCATGACTTAGGATTGGCATTCTTTTTGGTTAAAGCCACGATAGGAGCCACAATGGTGGAAAAATGTGGAATAAATTGTCTGTAATAATTGGCGAACCCCAAAAAACGTTGGATAGCACGGAGTCCGGAGGGGCGTGGCCAATCTAAGACGGCAGAGAGTTTGTCTGGATCCATTTGTAGTCCCTGGCCAGAGACCAAGTATCCTAGGAAAGGAAGAGATTGGCATTCAAACAGACATTTCTCCATTTTGGCATAAAGTTGATTGTCACGAAGTCTCTGAAGAACCATGCGGACATGCTGGCGGTGTTCTTCTAGATTGGCAGAAAAAATCAGGATATCGTCCAGATATACAACAACACAGGAATATAAGAGATCACGAAAAATTTCATTAACAAAGTCTTGGAAGACGGCAGGGGCGTTGCACAGGCCAAAGGGCATGACCAGATACTCAAAGTGTCCATCTCTAGTGTTAAATGCTGTTTTCCATTCATCCCCCTCTCTGATGCGGATGAGATTATAAGCACCTCTTAAGTCCAGTTTGGTAAAGATGTGGGCACCTTGGAGGCGATCAAAGAGTTCAGAGATGAGAGGTAGGGGGTAGCGGTTCTTTACCGTGATTTTATTAAGACCGCGGTAGTCAATGCAAGGACGTAGGGAGCCATCTTTTTTGGACACAAAGAAAAATCCGGCTCCGGCAGGAGAGGAGGATTTGCGGATAAAGCCCTTTTTTAAATTTTCCTGGATGTACTCAGACATAGCAAGAGTCTCTGGGGCAGAGAGAGGATAAATTCTGCCCCGGGGTGGAGGAGTGCCCGGGAGGAGGTCAATAGGACAGTCATAAGGCCTGTGAGGAGGTAGAGTCTCAGCTTGTTTTTTGCAAAAAACATCCGCAAAGTCCATATAGGCCTTAGGGAGGCCGGTTACAGGGGGAACCACAGAGTCACGGCAAGGAGTACTGGGAACCGGTTTAAGGCAGTCCTTGAAACAAGAGGGGCCCCAACTCTTGATCTCCCCAGTGGACCAATCCAGGGTTGGGGAATGGTGTTGAAGCCAGGGTAGTCCAAGGAGAATTTCGGAAGTGCAATTGGGGAGGACCAAAAACTCAATTTTCTCATGATGAGGTCCGATGCACATTAGGAGGGGCTCCGTGCGGAAACGTATGGTACAGTCCAATCTTTCATTGTTAACACAATTGATGTAGAGTGGTCTGGCGAGACTGGTCACCGGGATGTTGAACCTGTTGACGAGAGAGGCCAAAATAAAATTTCCTGCAGATCCGGAATCCAAGAAGGCCATAGTAGAGAAGGAGAAGGTAGAGGCAGATATCCGCACAGGCACAGTAAGACGTGGAGAAGCAGAGTTGACATCAAGGACTGTCTCACCCTTGTGCGGAGTCAGCGTACGTCTTTCCAGGCGGGGAGGACGGATAGGACAATCCTTCAGGAAGTGTTCGGTACCGGCACAGTACAGGCAGAGATTCTCCATGCGGCGTCGTGTCCTCTCTTGAGGTGTCAGGCGAGACCGGTCGACCTGCATAGCCTCCACGGCGGGAGGCACAGGAACGGATTGCAGGGGACCAGAGGAGAGAGGAGCCGGGGAGAAAAAACGCCTCGTGCGAACAAAGTCCATATCCTGGCGGAGCTCCTGACGCCTTTCGGAAAAACGCATGTCAATGCGAGTGGCTAGATGAATGAGTTCATGTAGGTTAGCAGGGATTTCTCGTGCGGCCAGAACATCTTTAATGTTGCTGGATAGGCCTTTTTTAAAGGTCGCGCAGAGGGCCTCATTATTCCAGGATAGTTCTGAAGCAAGAGTACGGAATTGTACGGCGTACTCGCCAACGGAAGAATTACCCTGGACCAGGTTCAACAGGGCAGTCTCAGCAGAAGAGGCTCGGGCAGGTTCCTCAAAGACACTTCGAATTTCCGAGAAGAAGGAGTGTACAGAGGCAGTGACGTGGTCATTGCGGTCCCAGAGCGGTGTGGCCCATGACAGAGCTTTTCCAGACAGAAGGCTGACTACGAAAGCCACCTTAGACCTTTCAGTAGGAAACTGGTCCGACATCATCTCCAAGTGCAGGGAACATTGAGAAAGAAAGCCACGGCAAAATTTAGAGTCCCCATCAAATTTATCCGGCAAGGATAGTCGTAGGCCTGAAGCGGCCACTCGCTGCGGAGGAGGTGCAGGAGCTGGCGGAGGAGATGATTGCTGAAGCTGTGGTAGTAGCTGCTGTAGCATCACGGTCAGTTGAGACAGCTGGTGGCCTTGTTGCGCTATCTGTTGTGACTGCTGGGCGACCACCGTGGTGAGGTCGGCGACAACTGGCAGAGGAACTTCAGTGGGATCCATGGCCGGATCTACTGTCACGATGCCGGCTGGCAGGAGGTGGATCCTCTGTGCCAGAGAGGGATTGGCGTGGACCGTGCTAGTGGACCGGTTCTAAGTCACTACTGGTTTTCACCAGAGCCCGCCGCAAAGCGGGATGGTCTTGCTGCGGCGGTAGTGACCAGGTCGTATCCACTAGCAACGGCTCAACCTCTCTGACTGCTGAAGATAGGCGCGGTACAAGGGAGTAGACAGAAGCAAGGTCGGACGTAGCAGAAGGTCGGGGCAGGCAGCAAGGATCGTAGTCAGGGGCAACGGCAGGAGGTCTGGAACACAGGCTAGGAACACACAAGGAAACGCTTTCACTGGCACAATGGCAACAAGATCCGGCAAGGGAGTGTAGGGGAAGTGAGGTATAAATAGGGAGTGCACAGGTGAACACACTAATTAGAACCACTGCGCCAATCAGCGGCGCAGTGGCCCTTTAAATCGCAGAGACCCGGCGCGCGCGCGCCCTAGGGAGCGGGGCCGCGCGCGCCGGGACAGGACCGTCGGAGAGCGAGTCAGGTACGGGAGCCGGGGTGCGCATCGCGAGCGGGCGCCACCCGCATCGCGAATCGCATCCCGGCTGGAGGCGGTATCGCAGCGCACCGGGTCAGTGGATCTGACCGGAGCGCTGCAGTAGCGAGAGTGTAGCGAGCGCTCCGGGGAGGAGCGGGGACCTGGAGCGCTCGGCATAACAACAAACATAGTCCTGTAACCTTAGCACTGATGTAGCAGTACTGTAACCTTAGCATTGACGTAGCAGTCCTGTAACCTTAGCATTTACGTAGCAGTCCTGTAACCTTAGCACTGACGTAGCAGTCCTGTAACCTTAGCACTGACGTAGCAGTCCTGTAACCTAAGCACTGACGTAGCAGTCCTGTCACCTTAGCACTGATGTAACAGTCCTGTAATCTTAGCACTGACGTAGCAGTCCTGTAACCTTAGCACTGATGTAACAGTCCTGTAACCATAGCTCTGACGTGGCAGTCCTGTAACCTTAGCACTGACCTAGCAGTCCTGTAACCTTAGCTCTGACGAAGCAGTCCTGTAACCTAGGCACTGACGTAGCAGTCCTGTAACCTTAGCTCTGACAGAGCAGCCCTGTAAGTTACAGGGCTGCTCTGTCAGAGCTAAGGTTACAGGACTGCTACATCAGTGCCTAGGTTACAGGACTGCTACGTCAGAGCTAAGGTTACAGGACTGCTAGGTCAGTGCTAAGGTTACAGGACTGCTACGTCAGAGCTAAGGTTACAGGACTGTTACGTCAGTGCTAAGGTTACAGGACTGCTACGTCAGTGCTAAGGTTACAGGACTGCTACATCAGTAATAAGGCTACAGGCTTTAACGTTAAAACTGACATAGCAGTCCTGTAACCTTAGCAATGATGTAGCAGTCCTGTAACCTTAGCACTGACGTAGCAGTCCTGTAACCTTAACACTGACGTAGCAGTCCTATAACCATAGCTCTGACATAGCAGTCCTGTAACCTTAGCACTGACGTAGCAGTCCTGTAACCTTAGCACTGATGTAACAGTCCTGTAACCTTAGCACTGACGTAGCAATCCTGTAACCTTAGCACTCATGTAACAGTCCTGTAACCTTAGCTCTGACGTAGTAGTCCTGTAACCTTAGCATTGACGTAGCAGTCCTATAACCTTAGCACTGATGTAGCAGTCCTGTAACCTTAGCTCTGACGTAGCAGTCCTGTAACCTTAGCACTGATGTAGCAGTCCTGTAACCTTAGCACTGATGTAGCAGTACTGTAACCTTAGCATTGACGTAGCAGTCCTGTAACCTTAGCATTGACGTAGCAGTCCTGTAACCTTAGCACTGACGTAGCAGTCCTGTAACCATAGCATTGACGTAGCAGTCCTGTAACCTTAGCACTGACGTAACAGTCCTGTAACCTTAGCACTGACGTAACAGTCCTGTAACCTTAGCTCTGACGTAGCAGTCCTGTAACCATAGCTCTGACGTAGCAGTCCTGTAACTTTAGCACTGACGTAGCAGTCCTGTAACCTTAGCACTGATGTAACAGTCCTGTAACCTTAGCACTGACGTAGCAGTCCTGTAACCTTAGCACTGATGTAACAGGCCTGTAACCTTAGCTTTTGACGTAGCAGTCCTGTAACCTTAGCATTGACGTAGCAATCCTGTAACCTTAGCACTGATGTAGCAGTCCTGTAACCTTAGCTATCAAGTAGCAGACCTGTAACCTTAGCACTGATATAGCAGTCCTGTAACCTTAGCACTGATGTAGCAGTACTGTAACCTTACCATTGACGTAGCAGTCCTGTTACCTTAGCATTGACGTAGCAGTCCTGTAACCTTAGCACTGATGTAGCAGTCCTGTAACCTTAGCACTGACGTAGCAGTCCTGTAGCCATAGCACTGATGTAACAGTCCTGTAACCTTAGCTCTGACGTAGTAGTCCTGTAACCTTAGCACTGACGTAGCAGTCTGGTAACCTTTGCACTGACGTAGCAGTCCTGTAACCTTAGCACTGATGTAGCAGTCCTGTAACCTTAGCACTGACGTAGCAGTCCTGTAGCCTTAGCACTGATGTAACAGTCCTGTAACCTTAGCTCTGACGTAGTAGTCCTGTAACCTTAGCACTGACGTAGCAGTCTGGTAACCTTGGCACTGACGTAGCAGTCCTGTAACCTTAGCACTGACATAGCAGTCCTGTAACCTTAGCTCTGACGTAGCAGTCCTGAAACCTTAACACTGACGTAGCAGTCCTGTAACCATAGCTCTGATGTAGCAGTCCTGTAACCGTAGCACTGACGTAGCAGTCCTGTAACCTTAGCACTGATGTAGCAGACCTGTAACCTTAGCACTGACGTAGCAATCCTGTAACCTTAGCACTGATGTAACAGTCCTGTAACCTTAGCTCTGAATTAGCAGTCCTGTAACCTTAGCTCTGACGTGGCAGTCCTGTAACCTTAACACTGATGTAGCAGTCCTGTAACCATAGCTCTGACGTAGCAGTCCTGTAACCTTAGCACTGACGTAGCAGTCCTGTAACCTTAGCACTGATGTAACAGTCCTGTAACCTTAGCACTGACGTAGCAATCCTGTAACCTTAGCACTGATGTAACAGTCCTGTAACCTTAGCTCTGACGTAGTAGTCCTGTAACCTTAGCATTGACGTAGCAGTCCTGTAACCTTAGCACTGATGTAGCAGTCCTGTAACCTTAGCTTTGACGTAGCAGTCCTGTAACCTTAGCACTGAAGTAGCAGTCCTGTAACCTTAGCACTAATGTAGCAGTACTGTTACCTTAGCATTGACGTAGCAGTCCTGTAACCTTAGCATTGACGTAGCAGTCCTGTAACCTTAGCATTGACGTAGCAGTCCTGTAACCTTAGCACTGACGTAGCAATCCTGTAGCCTTAACACTGATGTAGCAGTCCTGTAACCTTAGCACTGACGTAACAGTCCTGTAACCGTAGCTCTGACGTAGCAGTCCTGTAACCTTAACACTGACGTAGCAGTCCTGTAACCTTAACACTGACGTAGCAGTCCTGTAACCATAGCTCTGACGTAGCAGTCCTGTAACCTTAGCACTGACGTAGCAGTCCTGTAACCTTAGCACTGATGTAACAGTCCTGTAACCTTAGCACTGACGTAGCAATCCTGTAACCTTAGCACTGATGTAACAGGCCTGTAACCTTAGCACTGACGTAACAGTCCTGTAACCTTAGCACTGGCGTAACAGTCCTATAACCTTAGCTCTGACGTAGCAGTCCTGTAACCTTAACACTGACGTAGCAGTCCTGTAACCATAGCTCTGACGTAGCAGTCCTGTAACCTTAGCACTGACGTAGCAGTCCTGTAACCTTAGCACTGATGTAACAGTCCTGTAACCTTAGCACTGACATAGCAATCCTGTAGCCTTAGCACTGATGTAACAGTTCTGTAACCTTAGCTTTTGACGTAGCAGTCCTGTAACCTTAGCATTGACGTAGCAATCCTGTAACCTTAGCACTGATGTAGCAGTCCTGTAACCTTAGCACTGATGTAGCAGTCCTGTAACCTTAGCACTGATGTAGCAGTACTGTAACCTTAGCATTGACGTAGTAGTCCTGTTACCTTAGCATTGACGTAGCAGTCCTGTAACCTTAGCACTGACGTAGCAGTCCTGTAACCTTAGCACTGACGTAGCAGTCCTGTCACCTCAGCACTGACGTAGCAGTCCTGTAGCCTTAACACTGACGTAGCAGTCCTGTAACCTTAGCACTGACGTAGCAGTCCGGTAACCTAGGCACTGACGTAGCAGTCCTGTAACCTTAACACTGACATAGCAGTTCTGTAACCTTAGCACTGACGTAGCAGTCCTGTAACCTTAGCTCTGACGTAGCAGTCCTGAAACTCTAACACTGACGTAGCAGTCCTGTAACCATAGCTCTGACGTAGCAGTCCTGTTTCCTTAGCACTGACGTAGCAGTCCTGTAACCTTAGCACTGATGTAACAGTCCTGTAACCTTAGCACTGACGTAGCAATCCTGTAACCTTAGCACTGATGTAACAGTCCTGTAACCTTAGCTCTGAAGTAGCAGTCCTGTAACCTTAGCACTGACGTAGCAGTCCTGTAACTTAGGCACTAATGTAGCAGTCCTTTTACATTAGCTCTGACGTAGCAGTCCTGTAATCGTAGCACTGAGGAAACAGTCCTGTAACCTTAGCACTGATGTAGCAGTCCTGTAACCATAACACTGACCTAGGAGTCCTGTAACCATAGCTCTGACGTAGCAGTCCTATAACCTTCATTTCCACATTTATTCTGACATGGTCAGAGAGCACCCTCCCCCACTGTGTGTCTGTGACCTGTATAAAGTATCTGGCTGTCTAGCTCATTATTGGCTAAGGGTAGGTTCACCATAGGATGCTTCCCAATGTATACATCTGACAGAAGGTTGCAAGATTCAACATTTACAGAGTGTAAAGGGTTAATATTTCTGCATTACTGCACCCAGATGAATGATGCCTTGGTCACATGATTTTCCCGACCAATGGATGGAGAAGTCTCTAGTCAAACCTCTCTCTCCCAGGAAAATGGGTGGACACAAACCTGTTAGTCAGCCAATCTTGCACAGGCCAGCACAGTGTGAACATCTCCTAGCTTTACCAATTGCTGGGAATACTTATACCTAAGCCACATGTCTTCTACCTTCATAAAATTTTGTTTATAATCAAAGCCACAGTTACTGTTACCTTCCTGTCCATGCTGTGAGGATAAAAGTGTTCTTTATCTCTAAAAGGAAGAATATCATCTACGCCAGAGAGGACAAGGCTGAACAAGGACCATTCTGCAATACACTAATCCCTTTGTTGGCCTCTGTTCAGAGTTAGTGCTGGTTAGCTATAATTTTAGGAATTTTAGCATACATCCTAACAGGTATTGTGTCACGGAGCCAGAGTTTTATCGTAAGTAAGTTTATGTATTGCACCACAGAAGGCATTTGGTTGTTTTGGTAGTTTTGGACAGCGAACTTGCAAGCCTGTTAGTATTCACATCTGCAAGAGACATTACACATACTGTGGTGGGCTAAAATGGTGTGCTGCAGTGTTAGTTTTGGGGTGCAGCAATAGACTGACAAAAATTTGTGACGCCAGAAGTGTAACTCACCACTCTTTTAGGTGAAGCGGTTTCCCTGGGCCAGGCACTGGGCAATAAAGACACCAGATGCAAGGTTACAAAAAATCACTGAGAAGTTTACTGAAGAAAGTTGCAGACAGATGTAATAACCATAGCAATACAGCCTTTCCACGGCAGGGTAGGACAGAGGGTTGCAGAGGTAGTCAGAAGTGTATTGGCGGGGCACGCTGGGACTTGTATAATCCACTTATATGTAAATTGAGTTAACTGGACTTAATTACCGGAGACTTTAGATGTTAGACTTTAGATTTGAGACAACTGATACTGACTTGAGACATACTACAGTGCGTCCACGGAATTAGCCTACCACCAGACTTGGACTTTAGACTTCTTGGACCGGAGCTGCCTGAGGCTTTCTACTCTGATTCCTGAATTGTGCAACGGGGCCCCTGTCGGCATTTTTGCTTCTTCTCCCTGCAAGGCAGGAGATCCCCATTGGCCACAGCTGATCACGTATCTCCTCTGCAGGTCTCTCTTAAAGGTACCGCAGTCCTAATAATCCTAACAATAAAAATGTTGGGGTATATAGGCATAATGAACATAAATTAATGATACAAAGGCATAAATAACATCAATCAAACCAGAATGAATACAATTTTACAAAGCATTCCCCTCCTTGGAGATGTGGGCAGGATTGGACACCTGCAGCAACATCTGCTGAACAGGACGGGCAGAATAATGTGTTCCATACCGGGACACCACAATACTAAGTGCTAAGAGGCACGCACAAGATTCCTGAATTATAGTATAATCTTCCTGTGGTAGTCTACTTTATACCCAGGGGAACCCGACCTCCACTGATAGCCGGCAGGGAGCAATCTCCAGTGCCGGTTATTTTAGCAGTTTGGATGCTGCTGTTTCGACAGCGCATTTAAACAATTATTGGTGTTCTGTGGGACTAGCTGGCTCTTGGTGGAGGATCATGGGGAGCTGATCCATTGTCATGGCAGGTCTCCAAAAGGCTTCAGGGTCTGCTCTGGCTGATCTGTTTAATGGTAGGCTGTACTAGAAGACCATCCCATTGTTCTCAAATAGATTCTTCTGCACCATGGCAGAATTTAAAGGGGTACTCCGGCACTTAGACATCTTATCCCCTATCCAAAGGATAGGGGATAAGATGCCTGATCGCGGGGGTGCCGCCGCTGGGGACCCCCGTGATCTTGCACGCCGCACCCCGTTAAACTCGGAGCGTTGTGACGTCACGGCTGTGCCCCCTTATGACGTCCCGCTCCGCCCCCTCAATGCAAGCCTATGGGAGGGGGCGTGACGTGACAGCTGTCACGCCCCCTCCCATAGGCTTGTTTTGAGGGGGCGGAGCGTGACGTCGCACGGGGCGGAGCTGTGACATCACAATGCTCCGGCCCCGTGATTGACAGTAATCAGACCCGGAGCGAACGTGCTCCGGGGACTGATTTTAACGGGGTGTGGCGTGCAAGATCACGGGGGTCCCCAGCGGTGGCAACCCCGCGATCAGGCATCTTATCCCCTATCCTTTGGATAGGGTATAAGATGTCTAAGCGCCGGAGTACCCCTTTAAATTACAGAAGAAAGAACAAACATGCCAATTCTTTCAGAGGAATCTGCTCAGAAAATGCATTGCTGTCTATGGAGACAGCGCATATACTGGCATGTTTTTCCGTCACCTGCTGCCTGTGAAATGTGCGGACAAAGTTTTTCCGGCCGGAAATTACGCCTTGTGAATGGGGACTTTAACTCTCAAAATACTTCAGAGTATGCTATAATGGCATTGTAATAGAAAAGAACAGTCATGCAGGTCAACTCACAGTACCTTATACACAGATATAGGCAGTAGGAGGTTTTTTTTGTTTCCTCGTGACAATTCACAATTCTGCACAAACATCCCAAAAATACCTCCCAAAATATGAAAATATTGCCAAAATGAGCAAAAAAAAAAAAACAGTCCAAATTCAAAAAGAAGGCCGAATAAAGGTCTTAATAAAGGGGTACTCTGGTGGAAAACTTTTTATTTTTTTTATTTTTATTTAAATCAGCTGGTGCCAGAAAGTTAAACAATTTTGTAAATTATTCCTATTAAACAATCTTATTCCTTCCAGTACTTATTAGCTGCTGAATACTACAGAGGAAATTCTTTTCTTTTTGGAACACAGAGCTCTCTGCTGACTTCATGACCACAGTGCTCTCTGCTGACATATCTGTCCATTTTAAGAACTGTCCATTGTAGGTGAAAATTCCCATGGAAAACATTTGCTGCTCTGGACAGTTCCTAAAATGGACAGAGATGTCAGCAGAGAGCACTGTGCTCGTGATGTCAGCAGAGAGCTCTGTGTTCCAAGAAGTAAAGAATTTTGTCTGTAGGATTCAGCAGCTAATAAGTACTGGAAGGATTAAGATTTTTTAATAGAAGTAATTTACAAATCTGTTTAACTTTCTGGCACCAGTTGATTTAAAAACAAAAAAGTTTTCCACCGGAGTACCCCTTTAACCCCTTCATGACCCAGCCCATTTTCACCTTCAGGACCTGGGCATTTTTTGAAAATCTGACCACTGTCACTTTAAACATTAATAACTCTGGAATGCTTTTACTTATCATTCTGATTCCGAGATTGTTTTTTCGTGACATATTCTACTTTATGTTATTGGTAAAATTTCACTGATATTTGCATCCATTCTTGGTAAAAAATCTAAAAAATTTCATGAAAATTTGGAAAATTTTGTATTTTTCTAACTTTGAAAGTCTCTGCTTGTAAGGAAAATGGATATTCCAAATAAATTACATATTGATTCACATATACAATATGTCTACTTTGTGTTTGCATAAAAAAATTGACAAGTTTTTACTTTTGGAAGACACCAGAGCGCTTCAAAGTTCCGCAGCAATTTTCCAATTTTTCTCAAGATTTTCAAAATCGTACTTTTACAGGGACCAGTTCAGGTTGGAAGTGGATTTTAAGGGTCTTCATATTAGAAATACCCCATAAATTACCCCATTATAAAAACTGCACCCCCCAAAGTATTCAAAATGACATTCAGTAAGTTTTTTAACCCTTTAGGTGTTTCACAGGAATAGCAGCAAAGTGAAGGAGAAAAATTCTAAATCTTCATTTTTTACACTTGCATGTTCTTGTAGACCCAATTTTTGAATTTTTACAAGGGGTAAAAGGAGAGAAATCACCCTAAAATTTGTAACCCAATTTCTCTCGAGTAAGGAAATACCTCATATGCGTATGTAAAGTGTTCGGCGGGCGCAGTAGAGGGCTCAGAAGGGAAGGAGCGACAATGGGATTTTGGAGAGTGAGTTTTTCTGAAAGGGTTTTTGGGGGGCATGTCCCATTTAGGAAGCCCCTATGGTGCCAGAACAGTGGACACCCCCCCCACATGTGACCCCATTTTGGAAACTACACCCCTCATGGAATTTAATAAGGGGTGCAGTGAGCATTTACACCCCACTGGCGTTTGACAGATATTTGAAACAGTGGACTGTGCAAATGAAAAATTTTATTTTTCATTTTCACAGACCACTGTTCCAAAAATCTGTCATACACCAGTGGGGTGTAAATGCTCACTGCACCCCTTATTACATTCCGTGAGGGGTGTAGTTTCCAAAATGGGGTCACATATGGATATTTATTGTTTTGCGTTTGTCAGAACTGCTGTAACAATCAGCCACCCCTGTGCAAATCATCTCAAATGTATATGGCGCACTCTCCCTTCTGGGCCTTGTTGTGCGCCCCCAGAGCACTTTACGCCCACATATGGGGTATCTCCGTAGTCGGGAGAAATTGCATTACAAATTTTTGGGGGCTTTTTTCCCTTTTACCTCTTGTGAAAATGAAAAGTATAGGGCAACACCAGCATGTCAGTGTAAAAAAATTATTTTTTTACACTAACATGCTGGTGTAGACCCCAACTTCACCTTTTCATAAGGGGTTAAAGAAGAAAAAGCCCCCCAAAATTTGTGAGGCAATTTCTCCCGAGTACGGAGATACCCCATATGTGTCCCAAAACTGTTGCCCTAAAATACGACAGGGCTCCAAAGTGAGAGAGCGCCATGCGCATTTGAGGCCTAAATTAGGGATTTGCATAGGGTTGGACATAGGGGTATTCTACGCCAATGATTCCCAAACAGGGTGCCTCCAGCTGTTGCTAAACTCCCAGCATGCCTGGACAGTCAATGGCTGTCCGGAAATTCTGGGAGTTGTTATTTTGCAACAGCTGGAGGCTCTCTTTTGAAAACAGTAGCGTACCAGACGTTTTTCATTTTTTGGGGGGAGGGGGGCTGTGTAGGGGTATGTGTATATGTAGTGTTTTTTTACTTTTTATTTTAGGTTAGTGTTAGTGTAGTGTAGTGTTTTTAGGGTACAGTCACATGGGCAGAGGTTCACAGCAAGTTTGCCGCTGGGAGTTTGAGCTGCAGTGCAAAATTTGCGCCATCTCAAACTTGCAGCACTCACTGTAAACCTCCGCCCATGTAAGTGTACCCTGTACATTCACATTGGGGGGAGGGGGGGAACATCCAGCTGTTGCAAACTCCGAGCATGCCCTTTGGCTGTCCGTGCATGCTAGGAGTTGTAGTTTTGCAACAGCTGGAGGCACACTGGTTTGGAAACACTAAGTTAAGTAATAAACTTTCAAGTGTTTTGCAACCAAACTTAGTGTTTCCAAACCAGTGTGCCTCCAGCTGTTGCAAAACTACAACTCCCAGCATGCATGGTCTGTCAGTGCATGCTGGGAGTTATAGTTTTGCAACAATTGCAACGGCTGGAGGCACTGAGGTAGGAAACGAACAACTAGTGTGCCTCCAGTTGTAGTTCGGCAATATCTGAAGGATCAGATGTTGCCGAACTACAACTTCCAGCATGCTTGGGCAGTCTGGTATGCTGGGAGTTGTAGTTTTGCAACATATGGAGGTCCACAGTTTGGAGACCACTGTATAATTGTCTCCAATCTGTGCTCTTCCAGATGTTACAGAACTACAACTCCCAGCATGCCTGGACAGACTGAGCATGCTGAGATTAGTAGTTTTGCAACATCTGGAAGAGCACAGATTGGAGACCATTATACAGTGGTCTCCAAACTGTGGACCTCCAGATGTCGCAAAACTGCAACTCCCAGCATGCAAGCCAAAGGCTGTCTGGGCATGCTGGGAGTTGCAGTTTTGAAACTCTCAGAGGCAGCAGTGAGATCGCTTTACGGCGATCTCACTGCTGCCAATGAAGATGCCGCCCTGCTGCCGCAAACTCATCGCCGGGACACACCACATCCAAGACCGCGTGACGACGCCGCTCGCACCGGGACCGCCTGGAGGACGCCGCTCGCGCCGGGACCGCTCGGGACACCGCATGGCCGGGTAAGTGACGCCGGGGGACGGGTCAGGGACACTTAGCAGAGCGGTGTGTGTCCCGATCCCCGTGATCCGGACTCACACACCGCGCTGCTAAGTATTCTCATAGCGAAACACTGCTATCAGCTAGTCAGATTTGACCAGCTGATAGTGGGGGATGAAACCCCCCGTGGTCGCATGGTAAGATGGTGGCTATCAGTGATAGCCACCATCTTACCGGGTGCTGCGGGATGCCGCGAGTAGCGGCAAAAATGTTCATGACGTACCTGTATGTCATGGGTCGGGAACACCTTGCCACCCATGACGTACAGGTATGTCATAGGTCGGGAAGGGGTAAATATACGTCCTGCGCCGGCTCCCGCGATATGAAGCGGGGTCGCACTGCGACCCCGCATCACATCTCGTTGGTCCCGGCGCTCATTAACGGCCGGCACCTGCGGCTAATACCACACATCGACGATCACGGCAATGTGCGGTATTAACCCTTTAGAAGCGGCGGTCAAAGCTGACCGCCGCTTCTAAAGTGAAACTATCCCGGCTAGTCAGTCGGGCTGTTCAGGACCGCCACGGTGAAATTGCGGCGTCCCGAACAGCTTACAGGACACCGGGAGGGCCCTTACCTGCCTCCTCGGTGTCCAATCGATGAATGACTGCTCCGTGCCTGAGATCCAGGCAGGAGCAGTCAAGCGCCGCTAACACTGATCACAGGCGTGTTAATACACGCCAGTGATCAGCATGAGAGATCAGTGTGTGCAGTGTTATAGACCTAGAACACTGTTAAAAAAAAGTTTTAAAAAAGTGTTAATAAAGGTCATTTAACCCCTTCCCTAATAAAAGTTTGAATCACCCCCCTTTTCCCATAAAAAAAATAAAACAGTGTAAATAAAAAAAAAATAAACATATGTGGTATTGCCGCGTGCGTAAATGTCCGAACTATAAAAATATATAATTAATTAAACTGCACCCGTTAATGTCGTACGCGCAAAAAAATTCCAAAATCCAAAAAAAGCGTATTTTTGGTCACTTTTTATACCATTAAAAAATTTATAAAAAGTGATCAAAAAGTCCGATCAGCCTCTGGCTGTCCGGGCATGCTGGGAGTTGTAGTTTGGCCACAGCTGGAGGCACCCTGGTTGGGAAACACTGGTGTAAGTGTAAAAAATGGCTTTGAATCAGTCCTAAAAAAAACTAATTTACAAGAGGAGAAACTGTGATTTGCAGTTTTATTAGAATTTATTACAAGTGATTTATCTTCCAGGAGCCGAGCAGACGATATTATTATTCCATTATAATTTATATCCCGGATTATTTCCTGCTGTTGGGTAAATACAGAGACCTGTACATTATCATTGGCACCAACAGATCTTACCAGAGGGGGCAAATAAAATACTTATCGACTTGTCTCTATTATCCTATAAAAGTCAGTGAGGAGGAAGGTGCAGACAGTCATTGGCGCTGGTGTTATTACTGGTGCGCTCCACCTCCGGGCATGTCCCAGTGTCTGCTATAAAGGCAGGAATTATCCATTATTCGCTTTATTCAAGGAGATGCCTCTGTGTATCTGTGTTATGGCGTCATTATTACTGTAGGGAGCGCCGCTCCATCATCTGCTTCATTCCCCTCTATGTGGATCAGTTACCTTTACTTCCTATTATTGCACTAATGTAAGTAAATGTCCCTTCCCTCCACCATGCCATGACTTCTATTCAGCTTGTGCTCTGTCTGAGAGAGAGAGAGAGAGAGAGAGAGAGAGAGAGAGAGAGAGAGCCTCATGTTTCCTGTGAGACATCTGGATTTCAGACCAAATTAGAACCCAACAGCCAACACACCTGAGATGTAGTCATTGATCACAGCCTAATCTATAGGTAGACTAGTAAAGTACCCCATGTTGCTCGGTCTTCCTTCCTAAATCTTGTGGAAGAGGAAAACCAATAGTGACGTTCTTGTCCTCATTTCCTGACCTTATATCCACCCTCATATGTCATCCTCATATCCCAACCTCATATCCCAACCTCATATCCCATCCTCATATCCCGACCTCATATCCCGTCATCATATCCCGTCCTGATATCCCAACCTCATATCCCGTCCTCATATCCCATCCTCATATCCCGACCTTATATCCCGTCCTCATATCCCAATCTCATACCCCGTCCTCATATCCCGTCCTCATATCCCATCCTCATATCCCATCCTCATATCCCATCCTCATATCCCATCCTCATATACCGTCCTCATGTCCTGTCCTCATATCCTGTCATCATATCTCGACCTCATATCTCGTCCACATATCCCGTCCTCATATCTCGTCCTCATATCCTGTTCTCATATCCCATCCTCATATCCCGTCCTCATATCTCGTCCTCATGTCCTGTCCTCATATCCTGTCATCATATCTCGACCTCATATCCCGTCCACATATCCCGTCCTCATATCTCGTCCTCATATCCTGTCCTCATATCCCATCCTCATTACCCGTCCTCATATCTCGTCCTCATATCCCATCCTCATATCCTGTCCTCATATCCCATCCTCATATCCCGTCCTCATATCTCGTCCTCATATCCCATCCTCATATCCTGTCCTCATATCCCGTCCTCATATCCCGTCCTCATATCCCATCCTCATATCCCGTCCTCATATCCTACCCTTACATCCTAACCTCATATCCCGACCTCAAATCCTAATCTCATATCGCAACCTCATATACTAACCTCTTATCCTAACCTCATATACCGACCTCATAACCTGTCCCCATATCCCGACCTCATTTCCCATCCTACTATCCTGTCTTCATATCCTGTCCTCATATCCCGTCCTCATATTCTGACCTCATATCCTGACCTCATATCCTGTCCACTTATCCCGACTTCATGTGGCATCCTCTTATTCTGTTCACCACACTAACTATTCTCTGCACCTGCCTGCCTGAGAGGTTTAACCTGTTAAGGAGCAGGGTGTACCTGTACGCCCTGCACCTGCTCCCCTGCTATGACGCGGACTTGCAAGCTGACCCCGGGTCATAGCGGGGTTGTTCCGGCGGCTATCAACAGCCGGGGCCCATATCTAATGCTGGCATTAACCCCTTAGACGCGGCGATCAAAGTTGATCACCGCCTCTAAATTTAAAGAGAAGCATTCCCGGCAGCTCAGTCAGTGAAAGTGACCCGATCAGCCGAGAGGATGGCGGGAGGACCCTTACCTGCCTTCTTGCCGTCCGATCTTTTCTGCCAAAAAAGATAACATAAACATATGGGGTTGCCATGTGCGTAAATGTCCGAACTATAAAATTAGAATGTTAATTTAACTGCTCAGTATATGGCGTATACGTAAAAAAAAATTCCAAAGTTCAAAATTCCGTGTTTTTGGTTTTGGGAGAAAAGGGGTCAGATACATTACTATTATACATGGAATATTTTTGTGTAGAAATATATTGAGTTCTAATGTCACTACAAAGCGCTTTCATAGACGCAGAGATATAAGCTGCCACCGTGTGTAAACTAAACAAAAACATTCACCAAAAGAAAACCGGTCCAGGATGACATGACACGCAACAGGTGAAAAGCTCCAACCACCAATCAAAAGGATTAACCAGTGAATGATTTCAATGGAGCTGGATGAATAGCCGGCCTTTGTGAAGATAAGGTCACACCGCGGCTTAGTCGCAACGGCCATTAATTCCTAGTGACAAAACAGGTATTTATGGTGTTCAGAGCAATCGCACCTGAATCCGGTTCCTCCGGATAATTTCTTCTAAGTAAATCAAGTAGAAAAAAAACGAAAACAATAAGGATAGTAATTTATGTCATAGAAAGTCACACATTTCTCATGGGGAATGAAAGGAGCTTTTCTTCATTATCTCTGGAACATAAACATTTTAGTTCTGTGTGGCATAGTTCCCAGGTCGTGGCCCCTCCTAGTGGTGGGTAGTCATCTAACGTATGACCCCCGGCTTATGGAAGTGGGCGGGATAGTAAACTCTTCCTCTTTAAGAACATTTTGCAGACAATAAGGTGAAACAGAACCCAGAAACTGGCTCTTTATTGCTTCTCGTATAAAGAGGCACAAATGCTTGGTGGTTGCACTACACCAATGCAACAGTACTTTTAGCACAAAACCATTCTTGCAATGTTTCTTTAAAGGTTTACTCCGCCCCAAGACATCTTATTCCCTCTCCAAAGGATAGGGGATAAGATGTCAGATCGCGGGGGTCCTGCTGCAGGGGACCCCCAGGATCTCGGCTGCAGCACCCACCTCAACGGCTTCCGGCAACGCTGGAGGCTTCGGATCCCGACCGCGCGAGCGAAAGAGCGTAATGCCGCGACTCCGGGATAGCCGCGGCAAAATCGCGGCATCCCGAACAGCTTACAGGACAGCGGGAGGGCCCCTACCTGCCTCCTCGCTGTCCGATCACTGAATGACTGCTCAGTGCCTGAGATCCAGGCATGAGCAGTAAAGCGGCAGAATCATCGATCACTGGTTTCTTATGAGAAACCAGTGATCAATGATAAAAATCAGTGTGTGCAGTGTTATAGGTCCCTATGGGATAACAATGATCAGTGTGTGCAGTGTTATAGGTCCCTATGGGATAACAATGATCAGTGTGTGCAGTGTTATAGGTGCCTATGGGATAACAATGATCAGTGTGTGCAGTGTTATAGGTCCCTATGGGATAACAATGATCAGTGTGTGCAGTGTTATAGGTCCCTATGGGAGCTATAACACTGTAAAAAAAAAGTGAAAAAAAAAAAGTGAATAAACATCATTTAACACCTCCCCTATTAAAAGTTTGAATCACCCCCCCTTTTCCCATAAAAAAAAAACACAGTGTAAATAAAAATAAACATATATGGTATTGCCGCGTGCGGAAATGTCCGAATTATAAAAATATATTGTTAATTAAACCGCACGGCCAATGGCGTGCGCGCAAAAAAATTCCAAAGTCCAAAATAGTGCATTTTTGGTCACTTTTTATATCATGAAAAAATGAATAAAAAGCGATCAATAAGTCCTATCAATGCAAAAATGGTACCGTTAAAAACTTCAGATCACGGCACAAAAGATGAGCGCTCATACCGCCCCATAAGCGGAAAAATAAAAAAGTTATAGGGGTCAGAAATGACAATTTTAAACGTATACATTTTCCTGCATGAAGTTATGATTTTTTCCAGAAGTCCGCCAAAATAAAACCTATATAAGTAGGGGATCATTTTAACCGTATGGACCTACAGAATAAATGTCAGGTGTCATTTTTACCGAAAAATGTACTGCGTAGAAACGGAAGCCCCCAAAAGTTACAAAATGGCGTTTTTTTTTCAATTTTGTCTCACAATGATTTTTTTTCCGTTGCACCGTAGATTTTTGGCCACAATGACTGATGTCATTACAAAGTAGAATTGGTGGTGCAAAAAATAAGCCATAATATGGATTTTTAGGTGCAAAATTGAAAGAGTCATGATTTTTTAAAGGCAATGAGCAAAAAACGAAAATGCAAAAACGGAAAAAACCCTGGTCCTTAAGGGGTTAAAGAGGTACTCCGGTAAAGTAAACTTGTTCCCTATCTGCAGGACAGGAGATAAGTATCTGATCACGGGGGGGGGGGGCGACCACTGAGACCCTAAAGATCTCCAGAATGGAACCTAGCAACTTTCCCATCCTTGATGTACTCTGGTCCCAAACCTCAGACAATCGGACGTGATGGTCACTCAGTGTGTAAGGATAAGTTTACTGTTCCTGAGTACACCTTTTACCCCTTAAAGGGGTACTCCACTGCTAAGCGTTTGGAACAAACTGTTCCTAACGCTGGAGCTCGTTCCGGGAGCTTGTGACGTCATAGCCCAGCCCCCTCAATGCAAGTCGTCACGCCCCCTCCCATACATTTGCATTGAGGGGGAGGGGCGTGATGTCATAAGGGGGCGGGTCTATGATGTCACGAGCTCCCGGCTCCAGCGTTCGAAACAGTTTGCTCCAAACGCTGAGCAGTGGAGTACCCCTTTAATGAAGATGTTCATTTTTGTCACAGCCATGATAAACGGCCATGGTAAGATCTGGTGATAGAATCTGCCTAAGACAGGCTGTACCAGCAAATCTTTATTATTATTATTATTATTATTAATAATAATAATATAATAATAGCATTGATCAGTGCAAGTAATCTATTGATTCCTTATAAAAAGTGTTTTAAAAATATATATATTTAAAAAAAAAGACCCCTTCTAATAATAAATAATTCACATCAACCTCCTTTTCCATTAGGGGTGAAAAAAAAGAATATTTGGTATAACCATGTGCAGAGCAGTTCAAACTATTAAAATACAATGTAAACTAAAATGATGGCGCATGGATTGAGCCCTCGTACAGCCGTAAACAGAAAAATAATAGGGAAAAAAAATCTAAATTGACAAAAGGTTTCTCCATGGTTGAGGGTGGTGTAAAAATAATAAGTCAACTATACTCACTTCTTTCAGCCCCCTAAAGCTGCCATGTGGACGCTCCATGTCCTCCACTGGTTACCACTTCTTACTGGTGACATCTTCACCGGATCAGCCAATCTATGGCCACAGTGATGTCCTGCCTGATCTGGGTAATAATTCCTGTGGAGTTGGGATGTCACAGGAACCAGGAATAAGCGGTAACCAGCAGAGGACCAGAAGCGTCAGAAACGCAGTTGAGGGGGACCAGACGAGGGCAGAATAGCTCATTTATTATTTTTACACTACCCCAGACATGGAAGAAAATTTACCCCTTGAACATCAGGGTTTGAGGATGGGGTAATGGGTTCCACCACACATTCCCTTCAAGAATGTCCACCTCTAAGATGGAGGGTTCTATTCGGTCTACTTCTAGTATAGAGGGTTCTAGACTGTCCACTTATATAATAGAAGGATCTAGATAGTCTGTCTTTAGTATAGAGAGTTGTAGACAGTCCACTTATATAATAGAAGGTTCTAGATTGTATGCCTCTAGTATGGAAGATTGTAGATAGTCCATTCCTATAATAGAAGGTTCTAGATTGTATGCCTCTAGTATGGAAGATTGTAGACAGTCCACTCCTATAATAGAAGGTTCTAGATAGTTTGCCTCTAGTATGGAGGGTTGTAGACAGTCCACTCCTATAATAGAAGGTTCTAGATTGTATGCCTCTAGTATGGAAGATTGTAGACAGTCCACTCCTATAATAGAAGGTTCTAGATAGTTTGCCTCTAGTATGAAGGGTTGTAGACAGTCCACTCCTATAATAGAAGGTTCTAGATTGTATGCCTCTAGTATGGAAGATTATACACAGTCCATCTCTAAGGTTGTAGACAGTCCACCTCTAAGGTGGAGGTCCCAGAAACCCAGGCCCTAGCCCCTGACACCACCAGAGGAAATTTAAAGCACATTTCTACCCAGATAACTAAAACTTCTATATACTGATGAATATTTCTGTCCCCAGAGTTTTAAAAATATTTCAATAGCCATAGAAGAGAAGAAGGGGCACTACAGAGAAGAAGAAGGGGCACTATAGAGGAGAAGAAGAAGGGGCACTACAAAGGAGAAGAAGGGGCACTACAGAGGAGAAGAAGAAGGAGCACTACAAAGGAGAAGAGGAAAGGGTACTACAAAAGGAGAAGAAGAAAGGACACTACAATGGAGAAGAAAGGGCACTACAGTGGAGACAAGAAAGGGGCACTTATAGGGAGAAGAGGAAGGGGCACTACAAAGGAGAAGAAGAAGGGGCTCAACAAAGGAGAAGAAGGGGCACTACAGAGAAGAAGGGGCACTACAGAGAAGAAGAAGAAGGGGCATTACAGAGAAGAAGAAGAAGGGGCACTACAGAGGAGAAGAGGAAGGGGCACTACAGAGGAGAAGAGAAAGGGGCACTAAAAAGGAGAAGAGGAAGGGGCACTACAAAGGAGAGGAAGGGGCACTACAAAGGAGAGGAAGGGCACTACAGAGGAGAAGAAGGGACACTACAGAGAAGAAGAAGGGGCACTACAAAGTAGAAGAGGCGTGGGGACTACAGAGGAGAAGAGGAAGAGGCACAACAGAGGAGAATAAGAAGGGGCACTACAGAGGAGAAGAGGAAGGGGCACTACAAAGGAGAAGAAGAAGAAGGGGCACTACAAAGGAGAAGAAGAAGAAGGGGCAATACAGAGGAGAAGGGGCACTACAAAGGAGAAGAAGAAGGGGCACTACAAAGGAGAAGAAGAACGGGCACTACAAAGGAGAAGATGAAGGGGCACTACAGAGGAGAAGAAGAAGGGGCACTACAAAGGAGAAGAGGAAGGGGAACTACAAAGGACAAGAAAGGGCACTACAGGGGAGAAGAAGAAGGAGCACTACAGAGGATAAGAGGAAGGGGCACTATAGAGGAGAAGAAGAAGGGGCACTACAAAGGAGAAGAAGGGGCACTACAAAGGAGAAAAAAGAACGGGCACCACAGAGGAGAAGAAGAAGGGGAACTACAAAGGAGAAGATGAAGGTAAACTATAAAGAAGAAGAAGAAAGGGCACTACAGAGGAGAAGAAGAAGGAGCACTACAGAGGAGAAGAGGAAGGGGAACTACAGTGGAGAAGAAGAAAGGGCACTACAGTGGAGAAGAAGAAAGGGCACTACAGTGGAGAAAAGAAAGGGGCACTTAAAGGGAGAAGAGGAAGGGGCACTACAAAGGAGAAGAAGGAACACAACAAAGGAGAAGAGGAAGGGGCGCAACAAAGGAGAAGAGGAAGGGGCCCTACAGAGGAGAAGAAGGGGCACTACAGAGAAGAAGATGAAGGGGCACTTCAGAGGAGAAGAGGAAGGGGCACAACAAAGGAGAAGTGAAAGGGACACTACAGAGGAGAAAAATAAGGGGGACTACAGAGGGGAAGAAGAAGGGGCACTATAGAGGAGAAGAGGAAGGAGCACTACAGAGGAGAAGAGAAAGGGGGCACTAAAAAGGAGAAGAGGAAGGGGCACTACTAAGGAGAAGAAGGGCACTACAGAGGAGAAGAAGGGACACTACAGAGCAGAAGAAGAAGAAGGGGTACTACAAAGGAGAAGAGGTATGGGCACTACAGAGGAGAAGAGGAAGAGGCACTACAGAGGAGAAGAAGGGGCACTACAGAGGAGGAGGAAGGGACACTATAGAGGAGAAGAGGAAGGGCACTACAGAGGGGAAGAAAAAGAGGCACTACAGAGGAGAAGAGGAGAGAGCACTACAGAGGAGAAGAAGAAGGGGCACTACAAAGGAGAATAAGGGGCACTACAGAGGATAAGAAGAAGGGGCACTACAAAGGAGAAGAGGAAGGGGCACTACAGAGTCACTATCTGACTTCCCTGGGGAAGTTCTGGTCATGTCACTGTCCATATATGGTAACAGTCTAAATATGGTCAGTGACATCATCAGGGCTTGCCAGGGGGCTCCATTCTAGGGTCAGGTATTATAAAACACTGCAGGCCTGTACAGCCGGGCAAGATACATTGCAGCCTTCCAAATTATAGTGGCTAAAAAAAAAGAGAGTTCACCTTTAATTATTTCACTTTTTAAAGTTGTCTATGAAGATTTTGTGAGTGTTTTCGCCCAGCCAGCTCTACATCATGTAAGGTGACAGTGCATTTTAGGACACATTAAGCAAACAGTGCAGCTCTGACTGACTATTGAACCTCTGCCAAATTCATTTATGAGCAAATATCACAGGAACTGCTTTGGCGTTCCATGTTAATCACAGGAACCGCAACGTTCAATCACATAAAAAATAAAGTTAGAGATTAACCCTGTATGAAAGCAGCGACTATACTGTATCTAAAGGACCACACCAAAAACATATGCATATAGACATAAGAGTAGATAAAAACATAACATTTTATATACACATGAAAAATAATTAACGCCAAAAAGAGAACCGTACCACAGCAAGAAGAAGGTAATAAGATTTAAAAGATAAACTTTATTAATGCAACATAATGAAGAAAATAAAAATTAAATTAAAACAAAGAAGTAGTAACAATAAACAAGCACCAGTAAACATACAAAGATATAGGGTAGGACCCAAGTACATCAGAATATACAAGTATAAAAAGTAAATGCCAGACTAGCTGGTAAGGTACAAGAATGATACCTCCCAGAAGTACACAATTAAGGGTGCCAGACCATACCTACACCTGAACCCCAAAGATCGTTTCGCTGTTATGCCGCTTCTTCAGGGGGCCACCAAAGGAATGAAAAGAATCCCACTACATCCACTACACTTTAAATTTAGAATAACTCTACATAGAACGTAACATCTGCTGGTGGGGTCACTGTGTACATACATTACATTACTTATCCTGTACTGATCCTGAGTTATATATCAGACAGGAGGCTCATATCTTGCATTAAACCTTTCTTTTTAATGCCCATAGCAGAAAATTACAGAGAATTTACTTCATAACATTAGAATTTTTTTTATTAAAACTACAACTCCCAGCAGCCCTTGGAATCCCCTCCCCTGGGGCGGAGACCCTATATAAGGGGCTGGCTGGACCTCCTCTTCCTCTTTCTTTCTGCTCATGGCAGCTAGTTAAGTATAAAAAATTTTATCTTCATTGTTTTTCATATAGAGATTTCCTTTATTGTTATTTCATTGTACCAGGTTACTGGTGTGTGGGGACCCTTTCAAGTGTCCCTATTTCTCCTGTTCTCCTGGTTTTGTTTTTTCTCAGCATTTAGGTATAGATCCCATTGAGTTATATAAGATAGTTTATTGCTAGACTATTACTGTCAGTTAGGCTACTTGTAGCTTCTCCTTATTCACACTGACATCTATAAGATGGCTGGAGATAATTCTACTCCATTTTCTACCCATGTTAATGAGGCTATTGATATTGACGCCTCTCAAATAATGTCCGCTTCCCAGATTCAGGACTTGATTACTAAGTCCATTCAGGCAGCTCTGGCTGCTAATGTACGCTCTGACCCCTCTTTGCCCTCTACCTCTACTGAGCCAGTTAAGGGTAAAGTGACACAAAAACGTAAACATGTGAACGTACACTACGACTCCCCGGCAGGGGAAGTTTATAATGTGCCCCAGGCAGGACCCGAACCGGCCTGCCGCACCCGCATCTCAGTGACCTCGACCCTTGGGCCCCAAGGAGAATATTAAAAAAGGGCTGAAGTCCGCCAGGCGTATAAAATCGGACTCATACAACACGTCCAACGACGAGTCATCCGGCGAGTCGGACACGGCTCAAGCCACGGACTCTGACTCTGATAATGAAGATGCGGGGTTTCAGGCTGATTGTCATGATGCCGAACCTAAAGTGTCCAGTGAGGCAATTTTAGACGCTCAGGGACAACCACTCTTCAACCCTGATGAGATCATACATCCTCGCTCAGGTGACTGGGCGCTGCTACCACACGTAGCTCAGTACATAGAGCATTGGACTAGACGGTCACTAGACCGCACAAATAGGAACAAACTCAGGGCGGAATGCCCTAGGCCCTATATGGCCAAAAAGGTGGCGGTCACCCCAGAGATAGACCCGGTCCTCCTTAAGTACCTGACCCGAGCTGGCAAATATTCCAAGAAGGGCATTGAACGGTCCTTCAAATTAATACAGGATCGCATACTAGATCTGCTTGGACCGCTCACAAAGATTCTTAATTTATCTGAACAAGCAGCCTCAGCTGACCAACCGGTAGTCTTGTCACAACTTAGAGGTTGGGCCCAGCGTGCGATATGCATGCTAGGCAGCGCAAACACGGCGTGCTCTACCGAACGTCGGCGTTCGATTTTAATGAAGCTGGAACCCCAGCTCAGTCATTTAGCGGAGAATGAGCCCGGACCCTCCGCGGAAGGTCTCCTCTTCAGAGAAGATCTCATTAAGAACATTAATAAGGTGGTCAGCCTATTTTCCAGTCTAGATAAGGCGCAGACCTCACTAAAGAAAACGGGCCAAACTACCAAGGTTTTTGGAAAGGCCGGTAGAGGCAGAGGCCGATCTGCCGGCCGCTCAACCCCCTATAGGCCCTATGTTAGAGCTGCGCACCAACAGTTTGCTCCCGATCAACAACAGTACACCATGTCTGTGGCCCAGCCGGCTCCTTTCTTTCCCCCTCGAGGACGCCCCTGGAGAGGACGTGGAGGCCGCGGATATCCTAGGTCTCGTCCACCGACCGGTGAGTACACACACAATTTCCATTCCACACACAACGGTGGGGGGCAGACTGATGTATTTTACCCACGTCTGGTCCATGATTACGGCAGACGTGTGGATCCTCAATACGGTAGCAGGATACCAGATAGAGTTCCAATCTCTCCCCGTACTGAATTCTATACCTCCACCCATTCAGTTTTCCGCTCAAAACATAGTACTCATAGACAACGAGCTCCGAGAGCTCCTGTCCAAACAGGCGGTGTTAGAGGTAAACCCCTTGTCCCCCGGTTTTGTAAGCAACCTCTTCTTGGTAAAGAAGAAGGATGGCGGTTATCGCCCGGTGATAAATCTAAGAGATTTAAACCAACACGTGATATATCGGCACTTCAAGATGGAGGGTATCCATCTGTTACACAACCTTCTCTGGCCAGGAGACTGGTTGGTGAAGATCGACTTAAAGGACGCATATCTTACCGTTCCTATTCACCACTCGTCCCAACCGTTTCTTCGGTTTCTATGGAGGGACCGAATGTGGCAGTTCACCTGCCTGCCATTCGGATTATCATCAGCCCCTTGGTGTTTCACCAAGTTACTGAAACCGGTGGTAGCCGCGCTCCGGAGCAGGGGGGTACGGCTTATCATCTACCTGGACGATCTGCTGATCATGGCACGTTCCAGAACGCAGGCCCTGTTACACAAACAATGGGCGGTTTCTCTGATGGAGGACTTAGGATTCCTCATCAACCACAAGAAATCTGTGCTGACTCCCTCACAAGAACTAGAATTCCTAGGTTTCCTAGTGGATACCAAACGTGCCGTTCTGATGCTACCAACCTCCAAATTAGCTCTGATTCGGAAGGAAATCAGAACGACTTTGCGCAGGGGTCGAGTGTCCCTGAGGATGATTGCACGCATAGTCGGCCTATTATCAGCCTCGATTCAAGCCATCTTCCCGGCCCCACTTCATTATCGGGCCCTTCAACGACTCAAGAACCTTTACATACGCCAGGGTCTCCGCTATGCAGACGAAGTTGCCCTTTGCCCGGAGGCAGTGGAGGAATTACACTGGTGGCTGCGCCATGCTGTCGAATGGAACGGCAAGACTATATTCAATTCCTGCCCGGACATCATAATAGAGTCCGATGCGAGCCGTCAAGGCTGGGGGGCTCGTTGCGGGAACAATACCACAGGAGGGAGATGGTCCGTAGAGGAGTCTCTCCTCCACATCAATGCCCTGGAACTTTTGGCAGCGTTCTTTGCTATCAAGAGTTTTCTCCCTCACAATACCAATTGTTGCGTTCTTTTACGCATGGACAATGTGGCTGCGGTTCAATATGTCAACCGCCTTGGGAGGACGAGGTCCAGGGTACTGGCAGACATCGCATCTGAATTCTGGCACTTCTGCTTGTCCCGGGACATCATTCCTATTGCGGAATATCTTCCTGGTGTGTCCAACACAGTGGCAGACTGGAATTCTCGTTATTTGAGGGATTCCAGCGATTGGACATTAGACCGTTCTATTTTTCGGGCTTTGTGGAATCTTTGGGGTCCCTTACACACGGACCTCTTCGCATCTCGCCTCAATCGACAACTGCCTCGCTTTTACAGCTGGAGGCCGGACCCGGAAGCATCCCCAGTGGACGCATTCCGCCAGATCTGGTCACGGGGTACACACTATGCGTTCCCCCCATTCAATATGATCTCCAGATTCCTTCTCCAAGTACTGAATCAGAAGGCGACGGTGGTGTTGATCACCCCTTGGTGGCCGACACAACCGTGGTTTCCCCTTCTCCTAGGGATGACAATCGACTTTCCTCGACTGATTCCCCAGTCGCCTCACCTTCTCATGAACCCTATCATGGGTCCTCATCCGTTGATTTTGGAGGGCAACCTTCCACTCCTTGCGTGGTTGGTTTCGGTATCCCGGACAACGGTGGTGACCTTTCACAGTCGGCTAGAGACCTCCTTGCCTTGGCCTGGGCCCCAGGGACTAGATCGGCATATCGATCGGCCTGGGCTTTGTGGGTTCGTTGGTGTGATCAACGGCAAGTTGATGCCGTTCAAGCACCTGTTTCAGTAATAGTGAACTACTTTGCGGACTCTTTTGAGTCTGGGAAATCGTATAGTTCACTCAACGTGTACAGATCCGCCATATCGGCATACCATTGCCCGGTGGACGCATTGCCAGTTGGCAAACATCCTTTGGTATGTAGGCTCTTAAGGGGAGTAAAATATAAGCGTCCTCCCCGTCCTAAATACCAGTCTACTTGGGATGTCTCCCGGGTGTTAGAACTCTTTTCCTCCTGGGCGGATAATGATGCTCTCTCCTTAAAATTTTTATCCCTCAAAATTACTACCCTTTTATGTTTAGTGTCTATTAAATGGGTGTCGGATGTTAAAGCGTTGGATATCTCCAGGCGACAGTTTTCGCCAGAAGGAGTGCGCTTTTCTGTGGTTCGCAGAACCAAGACAGGACTTCACTCCATCTTCTATCCCTTTTTTCCGGATCACCCGCTGCTGTGCGTAGTACGCTGTCTACAAACATATGAGGTGCGGACCACGCCTCTGCGATCCGAGTCTCACAATCAATTATTGTTATCGTATGTCAAGCCTCATCTTCCGGTATCCTCGGCTACCTTGGCCAGGTGGGTCAGATCAGTCATGGAAATGGCTGGGATTGACATTTCTCTCTTTGGTGCCCACTCTTCTAGAGGAGCTATGGCCACCAAAGTGATTACTTCAGGATGTTCGCTTTCGGACCTTTTGTTGGCCGCCGATTGGTCGTCCGAGACGACTTTTCGGCAGTTTTATTTTAGGCCACAAGAACACGTTTCTGTATCTGTACTTTGACATGTCTGTTCTTCTGTCTTTAGCTTTAAAATTGCAAGATATGAGCCTCCTGTCTGATATATAAATCGAGATTTTCCTAGCTAACGTGACGGAAAATATAAGTTATATGAAGACAGGAGGCAAGTATCTTCCCTCCCGACCCACCCTGTCATGGTGTTCCTTTCTCGTTTCAGGATATTGAAGAACGGGACTTCCTTCTACACAGAAGAATCTGAGGAGACCCTGAGTTACAGTGGTTATGCTTTTCTGTTCCAGTTCGAACACAGTTCACGGAGGCCCAGTTGGCCCTGACGACCAGGTTCCAGTTGAAACACAGTTGCTGGGGGTCCAGTTGGCCCTGTCGTCTAGTTCCGGAGATGGAATTAGTTTGCTGTCGGAGTGTATCCGGGGTATCAAGATGTCGTGCGCTGTTCCGAAGTTCGCACGAAAGAAAGAGGAAGAGGAGGTCCAGCCAGCCCCTTATATAGGGTCTCCACCCCAAGGGAGGGGATTCCAAGGGCTGCTGGGAGTTGTAGTTTTAATACATTTTTTCTAATGTTATGAAGTAAATTCTCTGTAATTTTCTGCTATGGGCATTAAAAAGAAAGGTTTAATGCAAGATACTCGCCTCCTGTCTATATCTAACTTATATTTTCCGTCACGTTAGCTAGGAAAATCTCGATTTATATCCTGTATTATACTCCAGACCTGTACTCACTATTCTGCTGGTGAGGTCACTGTGTACATACATTACATTACTTATCCTGTACTGATCCTGACTTATATCCTGTCTTATACTCCAGAGCTGTACTCACTATTCTGCAGGTGAGATCACTGTGTACATACATTACATTACTTATCCTGTACTGATCCTGAGTTATATCCTGTATTATACTCCAGACCTGTACTCACTATTCTGCTGATGAGGTCACTGTGTACATACATTACATTACTTATCCTGTACTGATCCTGAGTTATATCCTGTATTATACTCCAGAGCTGTACTCACTATTCTGCTGGTGAGGTCACTGTGTACATACATTACATTACTTATCCTGTACTGATCCTGAGTTATATCCAGTATTATACTCCTGAGCTGTACTCACTATTCTGCTGGTGAGGTCACTGTGTACATACATTACATTACTTATCCTGTACTGATCCTGAGTTATATCCTGTATTATACTCCTGAGCTGTACTCACTATTCTGCTGGTGAGGTCACTGTGTACATACATTACATTACTTATCCTGTACTGATCCTGAGTTATATCCTGTATTATACTCCAGAGCTGTACTCACTATTCTGCTGGTGAGGTCACTGTGTACATACATTACATTACTTATCCTGTACTGATCCTGAGTTATATCCTGTATTATACTCCAGAGCTGTACTCACTATTCTGCTGGTGAGGTCACTGTTTACATACATTACATTACTTATCCTCTACTGATCCTGAGTTATATCTTGTATTATACTCCAGAGCTGTACTCACTATTCTGCTGGTGGGGTCACTGTGTACATACATTACATTACTTATCCTGTACTGATCCTGAGTTATATCCTGTATTATACTCCAGAGCTGTACTCACTATTCTGCTGGTGAGGTCACTGTGTACATACATTACATTACTTATCCTGTACTGATCCTGCGTTATATTTTGTTTTGTACTTATTAGATTCTACATTATTATTATTGTATGGTAAAATATTTTGATGTATGTGATAGTGGTTTCAGTCCTGGCAGGATGCGTTGCGGTACAATGACCTTTGTCACAGCAGATGACTGGATGTGTTTCCTCGTAGATGGCCAGACCACAACTTCCAAGTCCCACTCCCTGACAGTCAGGAGCCCCCCTTTCACAGCACAGCTGTCCCTATCTGCAGTGAATGAGACAATCTGTCATCTTTTAGCTTGTTTTTTATGTTGTTACTACACATGTGATGTTCTTATTGTGACAACGGGTGTATGAATAACACATTCTCTTATGAAAATTTATCTTTAGAACATTTCAACACTAATTCAATAGGCAAAGGCTCAACGGATAATGTGGATCAATTGGGATACAAATGTGCGCTGCACCCCGGACCAGACCCCCCTACACCTTACAGAACCACAAAGCCATCGGCTGTCCGGGCATACTGGGAGATGTAGTTTTGAAACCTCTGGAGGTCCGCAGGTTGAAGTCATTATCCAGACACCCCCTTTAGTTTTCTACTCACCTCCCCTCAGCGGGAAGTTAGGATGAGCTGGTTCGGGCCATCTATGCTGCAGGGACCGTCCGGTGGGGATGGTTAGTCGTTGCAGGCTGTCCATTTTCACCGGGGGGGGGCCCTCTTCTCCGTGCTCCGGGCCTGCCCCGGACTAGTGACGTTGCCTTGACGACGATGCACAGGGACGCGCATGAACATGATGATGAAGGGGGGGGGAGATGACGGAGGTCTGGATGATGACGAAGGCCGCAGTGGTCTTCAACTTGCGGACCTCCAGAGGTTTCAAAACTACAACTCCCAGCATGCCCGGACAGCCATCGGCTGTCCGGGCATGCTGGGAGTTGTAGTTTTGCAACCTCTGGAGGTCCGCAGGTTGAAGACCACTGATAAAGGGATTGACAGGCAGTGATGATGAAGGGGGGATGATGACGGGGGTCTTTATGATGACATGGGGGGATGATGTATTTCCCACCCTGGGCTTATAGTCGAGTCAATAACTTTTCCTGTGTTTGAGGTGAAGTTAGGGGCCTCGGCTTATATTCGGGTCGGCTTATACTTGAGTATATACAGTATTATTATTATTATTATTATTATTATTATTATTATTATTATTATTATTATCATTGTTGTTGTTATTATTATAGTTATTATTATTAATATTACTATTTTGAATCGTTATTATTATAATTATTATTTTTTGTCACAAACTTCTCTGCTCGGCAGTTGATGTCTTTTCCTGCATAAATTAGTTCAGCTTTCCGGTGCTCCGGTGGGCTGGAAAAGGTGGATACAGTCCTAGGAGACTCTTTCCTAGGACTGTATCCACCTTTTCCAGCCCACGGGAGCACCTGAAAGCTGAACTAATTTACGCAGGAAAAGTCATCAACTGCCGAGCCGAGAAGTTCGTGACAAATCAAATTTACTGTAAGTTCGCTCATCTCTAATTAATATAAACTCATTTGATTCATACTTATTTGATTACGATTACTGTATTATTATAGTTATTATTATTATTGTAGTTATTTATTATTATTATTATTATTATTAATAATAATAATAATAGAAATAGTTATTATTATTAGCTAATTTAGGCAATACAAAAAATTGTTGTAAAAAAATGTCATACTTTATGATTGATCCTGTATAGCAATGTTTTCTCAACCAGTGTGCCTCCGGCTGTTGCAGGACTACGAATGCCAGCATGCCCAGACAGCCGAAGGCATCCTGGTTGGGAAACACAGCTGTAAAGTGTTTCCGTATCTACGACCCATTGGATCTCCACGCCATTTCTATACGTCCTATAAGTCTGATAATTGCTGATGATGTAACTTAATTGATATATCAGTAGCCCGGAGGAGCGCATACTGTAAGTACACTGCTGGATTTATCCCACACCCATCTCACTTACACGGATGATCTCACAAAGCCCATCGCTATGGAATGCTAAGAAGGACATTGTATTCTCTTCAAGCATCCTCCGGAGTCATTACACGCCGCTTAATTATCTTTAAATGTTAGCATTTAGGAAACTATGTAACCCCCACCACCCCCCTCCCCAGTCAGTCAAAGACCAGACCAGGAATGGCTTCCACCGCTGTATCTTTTTCTCCTTGTTGACACGTCGCCTTAGGATAACAAACGACAATGTAGCAGCTCAAACTCTGACACCTGTCAACGCTCCGTCACGACGTCTTCTCGCCAGCTCCAAAAAAAAAAAAAAAAGGAAGTGGGGGGGGGGGGGGTCAGTGAGAAGAGCGGTGTCAGCCTTTGAAATGCGATCAGCAGGACTTCACGCGTGCAAATAAAATAAACGCAAAGAACTTTTACGGAAATCGGTAGTAATGACCGCAATTATGGGCGAATGCACGGGAAGGAATGCATGACGTCAGCGCCGTTCGTAATCCGTCTGTTCACTGGGCTCCGGGGTATTCGCCGCATGCTTTGACGGATTCTTTCTAATAGCTGACAATAATAGGATGTGACATCTATACTGGGACAATAGTTATAGCTGTAAAAATAAATAGATAATAATAATAATCCTAAATTGAATTCAATATCAAGGAATTTATTATCACCGTACCATAAGAGTTCGTTCACACGGCGGAATGTCCGCGCAGAATTTTCTGCACCGACCCATTCATTTCAATGAGATTCCGATGCACAGGTCACACTGCGGAAATTCTGCGGCAGATGTTTCTGCTGCGGAAATCCCCATTCCGGCGTCAGCAAAAAAGAATAGACATCTCTATTCTTTTTGCTGATTTTGCTTGGAAAATTGGAAGGCGCATTTGAAAGCGGTATCCGTGCCTGCCGTTTTCTTCCATTCTGCCGTGTGGACATGGCCTAATAGTCTGATCAATATCATTTATCTATTTATTTAGTTATCTATCTAACATTTATTAATCCAAAACGTCTGATAATCTGGTGTCGGTTTTCAACACAGAAATGGAATTTCCAAATACCACAACAAGGAAAGAGCGTTTCCTTTTGTTTTTTTTTACTTGAGCCTAAACTGTGTTTCTTTATACTTTTTGGGTAGGGTCACACGTAGCACATCTGCAGCGTGTTTCCCGTAGCCGAAATTACACAAGAGCTAAATTCGCAAGCAGAACTCTTAGGCTGGGTTCACACTGCAGAATTTCTGGGCAGAATTTCTGCCGGAGATCGAGCCAGTGGCACCAGGACCGAGCAGACTGCATTGCTGCCCCCATAGACTGCAATGAATTTATGGGTGGATCTTTTGGGTGATCTGTAGAGATGAGCGAACTTACAGTAAATTCGATTCGTCACGAACTTCTCGGCTCGGCAGTTGATGACTTTTCCTGCATAAATTAGTTCAGCATTCAGGTGCTCCCGTGGGCTGGAAAAGGTGGATACAGTCCTAGGAGACTCTTTCTTAGGACTGTATCCACCTTTTCCAGCCCACCGGAGCACCGGAAAGCTGAACTAATTTATGCAGGAAAAGTCAGCAACCGCCGAGCTGAGAAGTTCGTGACGAATCGAATGTACTGTAAGTTCGCTCATCTCTAGTGATCTGCTCAGAAATCCATTGCCATCTATGGGGACGGCAATGTAGTCCACGCTGTTCTAGTGCCGCCAACTCAATCTACACAGTAGGAACAAAGCCTTAGGGTCTATTCACATGGCAGAATTTCCTCTTGAAAGCCCAATACACTTCTATGGGAGTCCACACTCTCATTCACACTTCTGCAGACTTTCCGTTTGGATTCCGCACAAATTCAGCACAAAATCCTCAAAAGTGGTAGCGGAATTGGGTTGGATGAGCAGAAATTCTGCCACTTGAATAGGGCCTTAGGCTAGGTTCACACTACGAAATCTCTGGACAGAATTTCTGCAGGAGATTTAGCCGGCGGCATTAAGACCGCACAGACTGCATTGCCGTCCCCATAGATGGCAATGCATTTCTGGGTGGATCTTTTGGGAGATCTGCTCAGAAATGCATTGACTTCTATGGGGACGACAATGCAGTCTGCGTGGTCCTAGTGCCGCCATCTTGATCTCCGTCAGAAATTCTGCCCAGAAATTCCACAGTGCGAACCCAGCCTAAGGGTTTATTCACAAAAAAAGCCTCAAATGAAAGCCCAATAGACATCTATAGGATTCCACACTTCTGAATTTTCGCACGAATTCCACACAAAATCTGCACAAGCCAGAAACCACCCAAGGAGCGGAAGTGGAATTGGTGCGGAAATTCTGCCCATGTGAATAGACCCTTGGGCCACGTTCACACGGCAGAATTTCTGCATGAAAATTCGGCATGAATTTATAGCCAATTGACTTCATTGGAATTCCTGCAGTGGAAATTCTGCAGTGTGAATGGGACATCGGAATCCCGTCGAAGTGTACTGGCTATAAATTCAAGCACAATTTTCATGCAGAATTCCATGAAGACATTCTGGAAATTCTGCATATCTGCATGAATTCTGCACCCGCATTGGTTCTGTGCAGAATTCTGCAGTTATTTGCGAAATTGGTGCGGAAATTTCGGCATGAATTCCGCATGATTCTACATCTCAGTAAAAATATAGACTTTATTTAATAGGACATTAAAAGTTTGTGCGGATTCCGCACAGAATCTGCATGCATTCCACGTGCATTCTGCACAAAGTCCACACTAATTCTGCAGAAATCCAGCCCCATTGACTTCACAGCCGAAGTCCGGAAAAATATAGGACCAGACTTAGATTTTTCTGGGCTGTGGAATGCAGGATTTCCCTAGTGGAATCTCCCGATGTGGAAATTCTGCTGTGTGAATATCCTTGCAGAATCCCAAGTTAATGGGCAATAAAATTAGGAGGAATTCTGCGCAGAAAATTCCGTCGTGTGAACGCGGTCTAAGACTTCAATGGCTAGCAACATACTGTATTTTTCGTCCTATAGGACGCACCGGCGTATAAGACGCACCCAATTTATAGGTGCAAAATCTAAAAAAAATAAAGATTTTGAACCCAGTAGTGGTCTTCAACCTGCGGACCTCCAGATGTTGCAAAACTACAACTCCCAGCATGCCCGGACAGCCAACGGCTGTCCGGGCATGCTGGGAGTTGTAGTTTTGCAACATCTGGAGGTCCGCAGATTGAAGACCACTGCATAGGAGGTAATACTCACGTGTCCCCGCCGCTCCGGACCCGTCACCGCTGCCCTGGATGTCGCTCCATCGCTGTCGCCGTGTCCCCGTTGCTCCGGAACGTCTCTGCTGCCGGCCGGGTATCCTTGCTCTCCGTCGCCGCCATCACGTCGTTACGCACGCCGACGCACGTACGCGACGACGTGAGGACGAGGAAGGAGAGCGCCGGCCATACAGGGGATCCCTGAACGGAGAAGACACCGAGGAGGCAGGTAAGGTCCCTCCCGGTGTCCTGTAAGCACTAACCCGGCTATTCAGTCGCACTGTTCAGGACCGCCGCGGTGAAATCGCGGCGGTCCCGAACAGCCCGACTGAACAGCCGGGTTAGTGTCACTTTCCCTTCAGACGCGGCGGTCAGCTTTGATCGCCGCGTCTGAAGGGTTAATACAGGGCATCACCGCGATCGGTGATGTCCTGTATTAGCCGCGGGTCCCGGCCGTTGATGGCCGCAGGGACCGCCACGATAGGGGTGTATTCGCCGTATAAGACGCACCGACTTTTTCCCCCCAGTTTTGGGGAAGAAAAAGTGCGTCTTATACGGCCAAAAATACGGTAATTCACTTGCAGATTTTGTGTTGCAAATGAAATTCAGAATTTTAGCTGTGGGAAACCCTACCCTTTATACACTTTTATAACTATTAGGCTATGTTCATATGGCAGATTTTTTGCAGAAAATCCAGATGAAAATATTCCAGTGGAAATTCCGCAGACAGTTGCATATGCAATTCTTTCTGCGGAAGCAGGAATTTGAAATTCCACAACAGATGTTTCTGGTGTAGAAGTTCTGTTGTGTGCACGGTGCAGTTCAATCCCACTAAAAACAATAGGACTCTGCTGTAACGGAATTTCCAAGCTGAATTTTTCTGCCAGATTCCGCATGGAAGTTCTGCCGTCTAAACATATCTTTACCCTACTCTTATTTATTCTTCTGCTGTTAAAAAAAAAATAATTAATTTAAATAAAAGCTATTATCCAGCCCTTAAAGGGGTACTCCAGTGGAAAACTTTTTTTTTATTTCAATCAACTGATGCCAGAAAGTTAAAAAGATTTGTAAATTACTTCTATTAAAAAAATCTTAATCCTTCCAGTACTTATTAGTGGCTGTATACTACAGAGAAAATTCTTTTCTTTTTAGATTTATTTTCTGTTACGACCACAGTGCTCTCTGCTGACACCTCTGTCCATGTCAGGTACTGTTCAGAGCAGGAGAAAATCCCCATAGCAAACCTCTTCTGCTCTGGACAGTTCCTAAAATGGACAGAAGTGTCAGCAGGGAGCACTGTGGTCTTGACAGAAAAGAAATGAAAAAAGAAAATAATTTCCTCTGTAGTATACAGCCACTAATAAGTACTGTAAGGATTAAGAATGTTTAATAGAAGTAATTTACAAATCTGTTTAACTTTTTGGCACCAGTCGATTAAAAAAAAAAAAGTTTTCCACCGGAGTACCATTTTTTTTACACAAAGTATATTAGAAATATTTTTTTATTTTTTTATTTACCATAAGGAGTGCAATAGCAAAAATTAGTTTTAATGAGAGTTACCCTTTAAGGACACAGTCCATTTCAATTTTTGAGTTTTGTTTTTTTTTCTCCTCGCCTTTAAATAGCCAAAACCCTTTTATTTTTTCCATCTACAGATCCATAGGAAAGCTTGTTTTTTGTGTAACCAATTGTACTTTGTAACAACACCTTTGATTTTACCATAAATTTTTGGCGCAGCAAAAAATTACCGTATTTTTTGCCCTATAGGACGCACCGGCGTATAAGACGCACCAAATTTATAGGTGTAAAATCTAAAAAAATTAAGATTTTGAACCCAATAGTGGTCTTCAACCTGCGGACCTCCAGATACCCATATTCACATACAGTAGCTTTTGTATTATTGGACAATTTATAAAATAAAGTCAAACTTTTTTAACAAAATAATAGCTTTTTTTCTTTTTTGTATAGGGGGCTTTGTGAGGGCAAATTGCACTGTGATCTATTGTTTTTATTGGTACCACATTTGTTTTGATGGGACTCTATGATTTGTTGTCTTTTCTGTAACATTTAGGAGATAAATAAATAAAAATAATAGGAATAATACAAACAATACAATTAGGCAAGACTCCACTGAGATTTTTGCCCTGCGATTTTTGTGGCATAAAAACGCCAGAAAAAACACCAGAAAAACTGCCACAGTTTTTCCCTGCGTTTTGGCGTTTTTTTCTGGTGTTTTTTCTGGCATTTTTACCTTTGTGTGGAATTTGCCTTTTTTGGCCCCTTTTGCGTATTTTTTTTTTTTTACAAAATAGTTGGGTACCAAAAAAATAAATAAAAAAAAAGGATGCAGAAGGGATGTAAAAATTTATTTAACTAAATGTTTATTTTTTTATAACAAAGTTTAATACATTTTTTTGTAAAGTGTGTGTGTGTTTAACTTTTTTTTCTGTTTTTTTTCAAATGCTGGGAGTAGTAGTACCTGTACTATAGACATATCACCCCGGGTGTCAGTCTGACACCCGATGCGATCGTCCATTATAAAGCAGTGATGTGGCTCTATACAGCGCTCACATCTCTGCTCTGTACTCTGAGTGATGTTCTATTCATATTTTCCGCCCAGAGCTGTGATTGGTCGGATGGTCGGAGGAAAATATCAATGAATGAGTGGCCGGCCCGGAGTAAAGAGCAGAGCAGGGATGTGAGCGCTGTATACAGCCGCTCTGCATCTCTGCTATAGACAGGACGATCACAGCAGGTGTCAGTAGTGACATCCACTGTGATGACTGCAGGTACTACTACTCCCTACATGGAGCACACTCTGCTCCATGCTGGGAGCTGTAGTACCTGCATTAACAGACAGATCACAGCGAGTGTAACTTCTGACACCCGCTGCGATCTATTAATGCAGGTACTACAGCTCCCAGCATGGAGCAGAGTGTGCTCCATGTTTGGAGTAGTAGTATTTGTAATTAAGGAAAGATCACTGCAGGTATCACTCCTGACACCCGCTGTGATCCTCCTGTATAATGTATAGATGCTGTGGCCGCTCTTCTATGGTCCCCTGCACGCCGTATATATACACATGTTCCTATTTCTCACAGAGAGCTGTGATTGGCTGGAACCATCTGGCCAATCACAGCTCTGCGGGAAATATGAATATGTGTATATATACCTGAGTGCAGGGGACCATAGAAGAGCGACCGCCGCATCTAAACATTATACAGGAGGATCGCAACAGGCAATCTGTCAATTAGTACAGGTACTACTATTCCCATCATAGTACACTGTGTTCCATGCTGGGAGTAGTAGTACTACCTAAAAAATGTTTTAAAAAAAAGGGAAAAACACACACACTACATTTTTACTATTGTCGGCTACATTTTTAGCACTTTACTCACTCACATAAATTGATCCCTGTTTAAAAATGAATAAACATTTCGTAATAAAAAAGATACATTTCATTAGATACAATTTTTTCTATTTTATATTTTTTTTATGGTACCCTACGAAATTTTAATAAAAAAGGTATCTCCATAATTTTTTTGGATCGCTAAAGTCCTAAAAAGAATAAAAACCGCCTGCAAAAACGCAAAATTTTAAATCAACATGGCGTTTTTCTTAGCGTTTTTGCTCTCCCATAGACTTCTATGGGAGGAAAACGCCACGATTTCAGGGCAAAAAACGCCAAACTAGATTTTGTTGGGCATTTTGAAAATCCAGCCTCTGAGCCCGAAATTGCTGAAAAACGCCAAAAGGATAAAAAAAAACGCCAAGTGAATCTGGCATTTTGCAGTTTACTATTGACTTGCAGCTAACATCTGGAAGCGACATTTTTTCACTGAAAAAACGCCATGAGGGAAAATTGGCGTTTTTAAGGGCGTTTTTGCAAAAAAAACTACTCAGTGGAGTTCCAGCCTTACCAAGAATGTTTTATAAACTACATAGTGCACTATTTATTATTATCATAATTATTGTTTTTATTATTCATTTTGTTGCTTTTTCTGTTACATTTGAGAGAAAAGGGAAATAATACTAATAATAACAATAATAATAATAATAATAATAATAAATAATAATACAACAAATACAACGAGATAGAATGTTTTATAAACTATACAGTTCAGTATTAATGATAACAAATAATGATGATAATAATAATAATAAAACAAATAATAATATTAATAGTAAAAATATAAATAATAATAATACCATATTTTTCGCCGTATAAGACGCACTTTTTCTTCCCCAAAACTGGGGGGGGGGGGAAAGTTGGTGCGTCTTATACGGCAAATACACACCTATCGGGTCGGTCCCGGCGGCCATCAACGGCCTGGACCCGTGGCTAACCCTTCAGACGCGGCGATCAAAGCTGAGCACCGCGTCTGAAGCCAAAGTGACAGTAACTCGGCTGCTCAGTTGGGCTGTTCGGGCCCGCCGCGGTGAAATCGTGCCATCCCGAACAGCTTAGAGGACACCGGGAGGGACCTTACCTGCCTCCTCGGTGTCGGGATCCCCTGCATGGCCGGCGCTCTCCTTCGACGTCATCACGTCGTCGCGCACGCCGTCCCGTCATCCAATAGGAGCGGCGTGCGTAGCGACGTGATGGCGGCGACGGAAAGCGTGGATCCCAGGGAAGAAGACGTCCGGAGCGTCGGGGACACCCCGGGGGCGCGGCGACAGCGAAGGAGCGACATCCAGGGCAGCGGTGACGAGCGGTAACGGGTCCGGAGCGGCGGGGACACGTGAGTACTACCTCCTATACCAGTGATCTTCAACCTGCGGACCTCCAGATGTTGCAAAACTACAACTCCTAGCATGCCCGGACAGCCAACGGCTGTCCGGGCATGCTGGGAGTTGTAGTTTTGCAACATCTGGAGGTCCGCAGGTTGAAAATCACTGTTGGGTGCAGAATCTTTTTTTTCTAGATTTTGCACCTTTAAAATTGGGTGCGTCCTATAGGGCGAAAAATACGGTAATTATTATTATTAATAATATTGGTATTATTATTATTAGGAATATTTTATTCCTTATGATTATTATTATTATTTTTCTACTATTATTTCATCCATATGAATCCTTCTTCTCGCCGTATGTCATTATTATTTCATCCCACAGTGTGTTCTGTCACCCTACACTTTTGTTAGTCTAGGGGGCCGTATGTTTCTCCATCTGTCTCTGAAAAGCATCTGATCAGTCTGAGTTTTGTTCTTCAACATCTCTGGCTCTGTCACCGCGTGTCCATCTGTCAAGACGTGTATGCCACCAACCCCTCAGCATCAAGTCCTCGCATTCGGCATGCACCCAGTTGTCTATGTCTCAGCACTGTAATCACATTTTATTATGTTATTGCCAACAGGATACAAAGATTCTTACTGCAACCAAATGTCAAACCCGACGCAATGAGAAAACTTTTGCTTTAGCTGGGCCGTATAGTAAAAACGCAGAATTCCCGACATACCACAAAAATATTTTACATAACTTATTACCAAGATCTTGTGTAATGGTCCGGACCTAAAAGTAGGCCCAGCAAAGTGCTTGCCCTAGAGGACATGTCAGAAGGGTCAAAGGAACAATGTACATGAACTTATCCAATGGAAAGAGAAACCAATGGTATTTGGACCATAGAGGCAATCCCCTGGTGTAAAGGGCAGAAAACATAATGGCCCCAGTGCCCTTTATGTATAGACACTGTGAATAGTTGAGGGGCTCATCATAGGCAGTCAAATATGCAGGTGAAGGAGAACTGGTCAAAGGGTCAAACTGTCAATCAGTTCTCCTAGGCAAAGCAATGGGGCCTAGTCCCTAACCTAAGGCGGCTGGACTAGTCACATGGCCCAGCTGCACATACTTTTTATTGTAAGGGAGATTACATGACCGATAAACTATAAGTCCCAATTTATGACGGTCTTTGTGTGCAATGCAACATGCAAATATACTATGAAGTTAAGTATACGCATAGCAATGGCTCATCATTTAGCACCTATTTTATATAGAAGAAACACAAATTAGGGATTGCTGAAGGAGCAGACGGACCTAACTCTCGATGGCTATGAGGCACTGAAAGGCTCTTAAAGGGTTACTCTGGCCCTAAGACATCTTATCCCCTATCCAAAGGATGGGGGATAAGATGTCTGATCGCAGGGATCGCGCCGCTAGAGACCCCCGCTATCTCACATGAAGCACCCACCTCTGGGAGCAGCACGGAGAGCTGCAGCTTCGGGGTCTGGAGGATCACGACTACAGGGCCAGAGTATCGTGATGTCACCACTCCGCCCCGTGTGACGTCACACCCTGTCTCGCCCCGCCCCCGCAATGCAAGTCTATAGTCAATGGGAGGGGGCGTGATGGCAAATAAATAAATAAAAAGTAAATAATCTAAATCCAATGGGCCAGTACAGAGGCATTGCAAAATAACAACAATTACGCAGAGCTGACAAAAAAAAAAGACTTGATAGAATAAATAAGTAAATAAGAAAATAAATAAGGAAATAAATAAATAAGGAAATAAATAATTACCGTATATACTCGAGTATAAGCCAAGTTTTTCAGCACGATTTTTCGTGCTGAAAACTCCCTCCTCGGCTTATACTCGAGTGAACAAAAGCTTAGCTGTGAGGGGATGGGCCAGGTCATCCATCTTCGGGCATCTGTGCTGCAGGGACCATCCGGTGGGGAGGGTTAGTCATTCCGGGCTGTCCATCTTCACCGGGAGGCCCTCTTCTCCGCTCCGGGACAGCCCCGAACTAGTGAGGCTGCATTGACGCCACCGCACAGGGACGTTCATGCGCAGGGACATCACGGATGTCTGCTGCGCACGGACGTCCCTGCGCATCATCGGCAATGCAACGTCACTAGTCTGGCGGCCCGGAGCGGAAAGAGGGCCTCCCAGTGAAAATGGACAGCCCGGAATGACTAACCCTCCCCACCGGACGGTCCAAGCAGCACAGATGGACGAAGATTGACGGCCCAGACCAGCTCACCCTTCCTTCCCACCGAGAAAGCAACAACTGGGGAGGTGAGAAGAAAACAAAACGGGGGTCTGGATGATGACGAAGGGATTGACAGGCGGTGATGATGAAGGGGGGATGATGACGAGGGGGATGATGACGAGGGGGATGATGACGAGGGTGATAATGACGAGGGTGATAATGACAGGGTGATGATGATGAGGGTAATAATGACAGGGTGATGATGACGGGGTGATAATGACAGGGTGATGATGATGAGGGTGATAATGATGGGGGTGATGATGACGGGGGTGTTAATGACTCGGGTCTGGATGATGACAGGGGGGGGGATGATGACATAGGGGGATGATGTATTTCCCACCCTAGGCTTATAGTCGAGTCAATAACTTTTCCTAGATTTTTTGGGGGAAATTAGGGGCCTCGGCTTATATTCGGAACGGCTAATACTCGAGTATATACGGTACAAAAGAAAATAAATGTCAATAAATAATGAAATAAATAAATAATGAAATAAATAAATGTATAAAAACTAAATGAATAAATAAATTATTTCAATAAGGGGCCAGTCTTAGGGCATTTAAAAATATTAACCAATTACGCAGAGCCGACAAAGCAAGACATGATAGAATAAATAAGTACAGAAAAAGTAAATAAAAAGTAAATAAACAGGTAACTAAACAAATAAATGAATATATAATTATTGAATAAATAAATATCTAACTAAATAAATAGGTAAATAAATAAATAAGTAAATAAATAAATATGTAACTAAATGAATAAATAATCTATATCCAATGGGCCAGTCCAGTGGCAATGTAAAATATCAACCAATTACGCAAAAGCCAACAAAATTAGACAATAGAATAAATAAATACATAAGAAAATAAGTAAAGTAAATAAATAGGTAAATAAACAAATAAGAAAATTTATAAATAAATAAATATTTAACTAAATGAATAAATATGTAACTAAATAAATGAAAAAAAGTACTAAATAAACATGTAACTAAATAAATAAATATGTAAATAAATAAAGAATCTATATCCAATGGGCCAGTCCAGGGGCATTGTAAAGTATCAATCAATTACGCAGAGCCAACAAAACAAGACTTGATAGAATAACCTGCTAAATTGGTTATTGATTTTCAATATTTTCCGACAAGCAAGACGTTCTCGTGTAACATTTAGGATGAACTGAGGTTTCATAAACCCACCGGGCACCAGGCTTGTTATCACCTGGACTGTCGTATTAATAGACCGGGCACTTGAAGTGGTGAAGAGCCATTTATCTGGACTGAGAAGTAATCACGAGAGATCCCTGGAGTCCATCGCCCTCTCACCTGCTACACTGTACAGCCAGGCTGCTGAACAACAACTACATGTCACTGTCCATGTCATTCTGCTGACAGCTCATCCTGCGCTATAGGACTAGAGGAATTCTGCAACACCAAAGATAGTCCAAGGGATAAACCATTCATAGATAGAATATAAAATGTATCTAATTGTCCAGAAAATTGGAAACATCCAAACACCAAGTTATGAGAGTCATCTATATTGTATTCAGTTATAACCAGCAGGGGGAGATATTAGTCATTTGGATGGTGTCTTATGCCTTTTATTATCTGTATTATATTAGTATAATAGTAGTTATAATATTGTACATAGGAGCAGTATTATAGTAGTTATATTCTTGTATATAGGAGTAGTATTATAGTAGTTATATTCTTGTATATAGGGGGCAGTATTATAGTAGTTATATTCTTGTATATAGGAGCAGTATTATAGTAGTTATATTCTTGTATATAGGGGGCAGTATTATAGTAGTTATATTCTTGTATATAGGAGCAGTATTATAGTAGTTATATTATTGTATATAGAAGCAGTATTATAGTAGTTATATTCTTGTATATAGGAGCAGTATTATAGTAGTTATAATCTTGTATATAGGAGCAGTATTATAGTAGTTATATTCTTGTATATAGGAGGAATATTATAGTAGTTATATTATTGTATATAGGAGGCAGTATTATAGTAGTTATATTCTTGTATATAGGGGGCAGTATTATAGTAGTTATATTCTTGTATATAGGAGGCAGTATTATAGTAGTTATATTCTTGTATATAGGGGGCAGTATTATAGTAGTTATATTCTTGTACATAGGAGGCAGTATTATAGTAGTTATATTCTTGTATATAGGAGCAGTATTATAGTAGTTATATTCTTGTATATAGGGGACAGTATTATAGTAGTTATATTCTTGTACATAGGAGCAGTATTATAGTAGTTATATTCTTGTATATTGGGGCAGTATTATAGTAGTTATATTCTTGTATATAGGAGGCAGTATTATAGTAGTTATATTCTTGTACATAGGAGCAGTATTATAGTAGTTATATTCTTGTATATAGGAGCAGTATTATAGTAGTTATATTCTTGTATATAGGGGACAGTATTATAGTAGTTATATTCTTGTATATAGGAGCAGTATTATAGTAGTTATATTATTGTATATAGGAGGCAGTATTATAGTAGTTATATTCTTGTATATAGGGGGCAGTATTATAGTAGTTATATTCTTGTACATAGGAGGCAGTATTATAGTAGTTATATTCTTGTATATAGGAGCAGTATTATAGTAGTTATATTCTTGTATATAGGGGACAGTATTATAGTAGTTATATTCTTGTATATAGGAGCAGTATTATAATAGTTATATTCTTGTATATAGGAGGCAGTATTATAGTAGTTATATTCTTGTATATAGGAGCCGTATTATAGTAGTTATATTCTTGTATATTGGGGCAGTATTATAGTAGTTATATTATTGTACATAGGAGCAGTATTATAGTAGTTATATTCTTGTATATTGGGGCAGTATTATAGTAGTTATATTCTTGTATATAGGAGGCAGTATTACAGTAGTTATATTCTTGTATATAGGAGCAGTATTATAGTAGTTATATTCTTGTATATAGGGGCAGTATTATAGTAGTTATATTCTTGTATATAGGAGGCAGTATTATAGTTGCTTTATTCTTTTATATAGGAGACAATATTATAGTAGTTATTTCCTTGTACATTATGGAACTAGCGACAGGTTCCCTTTAAGTACAGTATGTATTAGGATAATTTTGTTATCTCTGTTGCAGGTCAGAGCAGGCAAAAAATTTCCTCCCTACCCTAAATATTTCAGAATTTAACAATTTTTAAACATTTTGATAGAGTTTCATAGTCACGTTCCTGCCCACATTTTTATCTACAAGATTTTGCATTGTATTTGCCCTAGGACAAGCATTATTAACTACCTGAAACACCTTGATAATAGCAGCGGCTCAGTGGAGCACATAACCTTCCTATTGCTTCACCAAATGTGAGTCAGCATTAAAGCATGCGGCTCTATCGGTGAGGGATATCACATACTGCTGGCATCATATGGGATTGAGAGAAATACATCTTCTTACTAAATATGGCAAAAAATAAAGCTCTAGGAAAAAGTAGAGGATGAAATGGTTCTCCTCGATTACATGAAGGGAAAATCCAAAACGGTAGCACTGTCAGGGGCTCAGGGGGCTTACACTTCCCTGTGGGTGATACTACTCACAAGTATAAATGCTTACGGCCTAGTTAGTATTCTGTTTCCCTCCTCCATTGAGCACTAATTAAATATACAGGCTGCATAGATATCCCATTGGTGAAGCCTTATTCCAGTACCCACCAAATGTATCCATAAGGAAACAGTAAAGAGCTTGATAGACTTGTGGTAGCCCTTGGGGGGTGTTGGTAGTGGGGGTATTGTTTCGGTAGATGAGGGGTTAATGTTAACCATATAGTTCGTGACGCCAGGCTGAGGGTTAGTATGCTGAGGTAATCCTCCAGCCTATCGCCGCCCTTCCCAGAAACGATAGGTGCATGTAATGAAATGACTGAAGGTCCACAATGTACTTGAACTTGAACTTGGGTAACTTTACTTAAGTGCTTGCGGTACATCCAATGAACAATGACAGTCTCAGGAATACAGTCTCAATGACTGACAATTATTGCGGACCTTGAAATAAATTAAAGTCTCTGGATTTAGGGTAATTATTGCAGATCCATCCGGATTTAGGGGATAGATAAGGTCCGGTGATCCTGCAGAGTGCGTGGGGATTGTTACACTCAGTAATTAGAAGTTATCGGCCGTCGCCGCAAGGTTCAGGCCTAGACTCACAGATCTCAGCAGCGCAGATGCTTTTTGCTTGCTTGCACAGGAACAAGAGAGCGAGAACATGGCCGCCGCTCCCTTATATGGACAGGGGGCGGGGCTAATCTGATTGGTCCGAACATCTGTCACTCACTGTTACACAGCGTAATGGGATTAACTACGTCACAAGGACCTCCAAAGGTCCTAAAGCAGAAATACCATAGAGTTCACTTAACCACGTGACCCGCAGGTCCTGCTACACTATAGACAGGTAATTAACTATTTATAGGGCATTTATATAATATTTACATGCTTCCTAAGTAAGCTATTGGAGCAATAACTATCTGGATGAGAGGTGACTAGGGGTGAACTAGACAATGGGGACCCCGACATCCTAGGGACTTTGGCTAAGGGGGCCCACACACGCAGGTACTGGATAGGATACGGTACCGGGACACCACAGACTTTTGCCTATATGGCGCCAAGATCTATCAGGACCCAGTGATTGTACATGTGGAGATGCAACAATTTGAATCTTTTCAAGTTATAAGACCAATCCCCCATTACTATGTCTTCTAGGAGTCAATGGTTTGATTGGCTGTAAAGCAAACTCTCCCCACCCACTTCATGATAAGGACCAATGACATTGAGCCCCCAACCCTATAACTACAGGATTAGAAATCATGGAATAATCATTGATCCGATTTGTAAATTGACTCCTGGAATGATTTTATAGCCTGCATTAAAGTTGTTGACAGACAAGAGTTAATGCATTGGAACAATGGGCAACATTACTAGCCAAGTGACTCACTGATATAAGGGACATTGTGTGACGTTTTGGGGGACAAAAATTTTGCTGCGCCAACAGCGCAGATGCCCACATGTTGCCAACTTTTGCACTAAAATAGCGATTTTCTAGCAAAATTGCCATCTATGGGGAAACAATTGAGCAACATTTGGAGCATGTATGCAGATAGAAAGACGAGTTAGGGATATGGTAACTAGATATTAAGAACGGAGTGTGAGGTCAGGATATGTGGGCAGGATATGAAGATGGGATATGAGGTCAGGATATGAGAATGGGATATGAGGTCGGGATATGCAGTTGGGATATGAGGACGGGATATGAGGCTGGGATTTGAGGTTATGATATGAGGATGGGATATAAGGTTAAGATATGACAACTACATATTAGTGTTGGGTATGAGGTTGGATATAAGGTAGGGATATGGTAACTTGATATTATTATCGGGATGTGAGGTCAGGATATGAGGACGGGATATGATGACGGGATATGAGGTCGGAATATGAGGACGGGATATGAGGACGAGACATGAGGTCAGGATGTGAGGACGGGGTAGGAGGTCGGAATATGAGGACGGGATATGAGGACGAGACATGAGGTCAGGATATGAGGACAGAGTATGAGGACGGGATATGGGGACGGGATATGAGGTCAGGATATGAGGACGGGATATGGGGACGGGATATGAGAACAGGATATGAGGTCGGGACATGAGGACGGGATATGGGGACGGGATGTGAGAACAGGATACGAGGTTGGGATATGGGGACGGGATATGAGGACAAGATATGAGGACAGGATATGAGGTCGGGATTTGAGGACGGGATATGGAGACGGGATATGAGGTCGGGATATGGGGATGGGATATGAGGACGGGATAAGAGGTCAGGATATGAGGACGGGATATGAGGTTGGAATATGAGGACAGGATATGAAGACGGGATAAGAGGTGAGGATATGAGGACAGGATATGGGGACAGGATATGAAGACGGGATAAGAGGTGAGGATATGAGGACAGGATATGGGGACAGGATATGAGAACAGGATATGAGGTGGGGACATGAGGACGGGATATGGGGGTGGGATATGAGAACGAGATATGAGGTTGGGATATGAGGATGTGATATGAGGACGGGATATGAGGTCGGGATATGGGGACGGGATATGGGGACGGGATATGGGAACGGGATATGTGCGCAGTACTGGAAGCTGTATCTCCAGAAGGATATAGATACTCTAGAGAGAGTCCAGAGAAGATACTAAACTAGTACATGGATTGCAGGATAAAACTTACCAGGAAAGGTTAAAGGACCTTAACATGTGTGGTAGGGCCTTGGCGGTGTAGTGTAGTTGGGGTGTTGCTTCGGTATATGAAGGGTTAATTTAACCCCTCTCAATCGTGATGCCAGGGTGAGGGTTAGTACGCTGAGTTAAGTCTCCGGCCTATCGCCACCCTTCCCAGAAACGATAGGTGCGTGCTTAAATGAATGAAGGTCCACAATAGGGATGAACTTGAACTTGTATAAACTTTACTGAGGTACTTGCGGTACACCCAATTAACAGCAACAGTCTCAGTAATACAGTCTCTATGTAGTACAGCAGTGATTGACAGATGCTGAGGACCATTGGCTTATCCAAAGGATTATCAGAATTAGGATTGATGCAGAGATCCGTCCGGATTTAGGGGTCTGTTTAGGTCCGGTGATCTTGCAGACTTAAGAAGGATTGAGGTAACTCACAGTTTTTGTAAGATGGCCGTTGCCGCAAGGCTTGGGCCTAGTCACTGCTGATGACAGCTGCACAGATCCTCCTCTATCAAACTCAGGAAGTGCATGCGGGGCATGGTGAGACAAAGCTCTAGCAGGCTTCAGTGACGCTGCACCTGCTGGGGAACACCCACTTTCTCCTGCCGGGAGCACACACAATGTGAGCAAAGGGAAAGGTATGATACACAGCTTTTTAGAGCTCAGAATTTTTTTTAAGGACAGGAGGGGTGTTAGGAGTAGTTAGGGAATATAATCTGAGTTAGTTTAGAAAATAAGGTTTGGCGACAGGTGCTCTTTAACCCCTTAACCCCTTCAGGACGGAGCCCATTTTGGCCTTAAGGACCGGAGCGTTTTTTGCTCATCTGACCACTGTCACTTTAAACATTAATAACTCTGGAATGCTATTTGACCGCCGGCGGAGACAAATTTGCGAGCTAAGTGCCTCACTATTTCATAGTTTCACATTTGCATCTATTACACCGTAGCTGTATAGCTCTCCATATTTTAACTGCATGTTCATGTTTCACCTATATCCTTGTGCTGGCAGTGTGCTGCTGCATTCTTCTGTTGCTGTATATCTAGCCTAGTAGCGTGCACCTGTAGGCCAGGTCCATATAATAGTTTGGTATCAACTAAAGTGCTGGCTGACTTATTCTTTGTCTGTATTGCACATACGGGGGAATGGCTACCTCCATGTTGGCCTTGCACCCCACCCACCTCTATCAGGTGTATATAAGGTGTCTTGGATGTTCCAGACCCTGCCATGCTTACTGAACTGTTCACACAGAGGCATATTCACAGTGTAGGGTCCGTCCCAATGAGGCTACCTTATCGCGATGGGACGGTCCAAGCTATTTGACCGCCGGCGGAGACAAATTTGCGAGCTAAGTGCCTCACTATTTCATAGTTTCACATTTGCATCTATTACACCATAGCTGTATAGCTCTCCATGTTTTATCTGCATATTCATATTTCACCTATATCCTTGTGCTGGCAGTGTGCTGCTGCATTCTTCTGTTGCTGTATATCTAGCCTAGTAGCATGCACCTGTAGGCCAGGTCCATATAATAGTTTGGTATCAACTAAAGTGCTGGCTGACTTATTCTTTGTCTGGAATGCTTTTAGTTATCATTCTGATTCCGAGATTGTTTTTTCGTGACATATTCTACTTTAACATAGTGGTAAATTTTTGTCGATACTTGCATCCTTTCTTGGTGAAAAATCCGTAAATTTGATGAAAAATTAGAAAATTTAGCATTTTTCTAACTTTGAAGCTTTCTGCTTGTAAGGAAAATGGATATTACGAATACATTTTTTTTGGATTCACAAATACAATATGTCTACTTTATGTTTGCATCATAAAATTGACGTGTTTTTACTTTTGGAAGACACCGGAGGGCTTCAACGGTCAGCAGCAATTTTCCGATTTTTCACAACATTTTCAAACTCGGTATTTTTCAGGAACCTGTTCAGGTTTGAAGTGGATTTGAAGGGTCTTCATATTAGAAATACCCCATAAATGACCCCATTATAAAAACTACACCCCCCAAAGTATTCAAAATGACATTCAGTCAGCGTTTTAACCCTTTAGGTGTTTCACACGAATAGCAGCAAAGTGAAGGAGAAAATTCACAATCTTCATTTTTTACACTTACATGTTCTTGTAGACCCAATTTTTTTATTTTTACAAGGGATAAAAGGACAACATTTTTACTTCTATTTGTAGCCCAATTTCTCTAGAGTAAGGACATACCTCATATGTCTATGTAAAGTGTTCGGCGGGCGCAGTAGAGGGCTCAGAATGGAAGGAGCGACAAGGGGATTTTGGAGAGTACGTTTTTCTGAAATGGTTTTTGGGGGGCATGTTGCATTTAGGAAGCCCTTATGGTGCCAGAACAGCAAAAAAAAAACACATGGCATACTATTTTGGAAACTAGACCCCTTGGGGAACGTAACAAGGGGTTAAGTGAACCTTTATACCCCACAGGTGTTTCACAACTTTTGCATATGTAAAAAAAAAAAATATTTTTTACCTAAAATGCTTGTTTCCCCAAAAATTTAACATTTTTAAAAAGGGTAAAAGCAGAAAATACCCCCCAAAATTTGTTAGGCAATTTCTCCCGAGTACGGCGATACCCCATATGTGGCCCTAAACTGTTGCCTTGAAATACGACAGGGCTCCAAAGTGAGAGCGCCTTGCGCATTTAAGGCCTAAATTAGGGATTGCATAGGGGTGGACCTAGGGGAATTCTACGCCAGTGATTCCCAAACAGGGTGCCTCCAGCTGTTGCAAAACTCCCAGCATGCCTGGACAGTCAACGGCTGTCCAACAATACTGGGAGTTGTTGTTTTGCAACAGCTGGAGGCTCCGTTTTGGAAACAGTGGCGTACTAGACGCTTAAATTTTTATTGGGGAAGGGAGGGGGGCTGTGTAGGGGTATGTGTATATGTAGTGTTTTTTACTTTTTATTTTATTTTGTGTTAGTGTAGTGTAGTGTAGTGTTTTTAGGGTACAGTCGCACGGGCGGGGGTTCACAGTAGTTTCTTGCTGGAAGTTTGAGCTGCGGCAGAAAATTGCAGCCAGATACTTACTGCAAGCCTCCGCCCATGTGAGTGTACCCTGTACATTCACATTGGGGGGGGACGACCAGCTGTTGCAAAACTACAACTCCCAGCATGCGCTGACAGACTGTACATGCTAAGAGTTTTAGTTTTGCAACAGCTGTAGGCACACTGGTTGTGTATCACAGAGTTTGTAACCTAACTCAGTGTTTCACAACAAGTGTGCCTCCAGCTGTTGCAAAACTACAACTCCCAGCATGTACGGTGCATGGTGTACATTGACTGCTGAGAGTTGGAGTTTGCAACAGCTGGAGGCACACCAGTCGTGAAACACTGAGTTAGGTAAAAAAAAAAACTCTAAGTTTCACAACCAGTGTGCCTTCAGCTGTTGCAAAACTACAACTCTCAGCAGGCATGCTGGGATGCTGGGAGTTGTAGTTATGCAACCAGCAGATGCACCACTACAACTCCCAGCATGCACTTTAGCTGTTTGTGCAAGCTGGGAGTTGTAGTTATACAACAGCTGAAGGTACACTTTTCCATAGAAAAAATGTGCCTCCAGCTGTTGCAAAACCATAAGTCCCAGCATGCCCATAAGGGAATGCTGGGAGTTGTGGTGGTCTGCCTCCTGCTGTTGCATAACTACAGCTCCCAGCATGCCCTTTTTGCATGCTGGGAGCTGTTGCTAAGCAACAGCAGGAGGCTGTCACTCACCTCCAACGATCCACGCCGCATGAGGTCAGTCCCTCGTCGTCGCCGCCGCCGCTGCTCCTGGGGCCCCGATCCCAACATTGATGCCGGGGATCGGGGTCCCCAGAACCAGGGGTGCACGTCCCGCACCGGCTCACGTCCTCTGGAAGAGGGGCGGAGCGGGTTGCGGGAGTGACACCCGCAGCAGGCGTCCTGATTGGTCGGCCGGTAATCCTGGCGACGAATCAGGGCGATCGTGAGGTGGCACCAGTGCCACCTCACCCCTGCAGGCTCTAGCTGTTCGGGGCTGTCAGAGACGGCCCCGAACAGCCAGTAATTCCGGGTCACTGGAGACCCGATTGGCCCGGAATCGCCGCAGATCGCTGGACTGAATTGTCCAGCGATCTGCGGCGATCGCCGACATGGGGGGGCATAATGACCCCCCTGGGCGATATGCCGGGATGCCTGCTGAACGATTTCAGCAGGCATCCGGCTCCGGTCCCCAACCGGCTAGCGGTGGGGACCGGAATTCCCACGGGCGTATGGATACGCCCTCGGTCCTTAAGGACTCGGAATGCAGCACGTATCCATACGCCCTATGTCCTGAAGAGGTTAAGGACCCTTGACGTACGCGTACATCATGACACGCGCATCGGGTGGGGATCGGACCGGGATGCCTGCTGAAATCATTCAGCAGGCATCCCGTGCAAACGCCCAGGGGGGTCATCAGACCCCCCATGTCGGCGATCGCGGCAAATCGCAAGTGAATTCACACTTGCGGTTTGCGCGATTCCGGGTCATTACGGGTCTATAGTGACCTGGTGACCCCGAATATAAGGGGGATCGCGGGTGTCTAAGACACCCACGATCCCCCTGAAGCGATAGGAGTGAGGTGGCAGGGGTGCCACCCCTCTTATCCCTGCTCTTGGTGGTCTAGACGCGACCACCAATAGCAGATAGGGGGCGGGGGGGTTAACTTTCGTTTTCCCCGTCCTGCCCACCCACAATAGGCGGGCAGGATGGGGAAACGACGGGGACCGGCGCCGAAAATCCACTTACCGATCCGGGTGGGCGACGGAGATCGGCGGGCGGCGATGACGTGCGGCAGAATCCGACAGAAGCCGGTGAGTTGCCTAGCAACATCTGGAGGGTACAGTTTGAGACCATTATACAGTGGTCTCTAACTGTAGCCCTCCAGATGTTGCAAAACTACAACTCCCAGCATGCCCAGACAACTCCCAGCACGCTCCCAGCATGCATGGTCAGTCAGTGCATGCTGGGAGTTGTAGTTTTGAAACAGCTGGAGTTTCCTGCTTCAAGTTTGGGCTGCGGCAAATTTTTCACCGCAAGCCCAAACTCCTAGCGGGAAACTCACCGTAACACGCCAGTGTGAATGTCCCATAAAAACACTACACTACACTACACTACAACATAATAAAGGGTAAAACACTACATATACACCCCCTTATACTGTCCCCCCAATAAAAATGAAAAACGTATTGTATGGCAGTGTTTCCAAAACGGAGCCTCCAGCTGTTGCAAAACAACAACTCCCAGCATTTCCGGACAGCCACTGACTGTCAGGCATGCTGGAAATTTAGCAACAGCTGGAGGCACCCTGTTTGGGAATCACTGGCGTAGAATACCCTTATGTCCACCCCTATGCAATCCCTAATTTAGTCCTCAAATGCACATGGTGCTCTCTCACTTCGGAGCCCTGTCGTATTTCAAGGAAACAGTTTAGGGCCACATATGGGGCATCTCCGTACTCGGGAGAAATTGCGCCACAAATTTTGGGGGGCTTTTTCTCCTTTTACCCCTTATGAAAAGGAAAAGTTGTGGTCTACACCAGCCTGTTAGTGTAAAAAAAAAAAATTACACTAACATGCTGGTGTTGCCCCATACTTTTTATTTTCACAAGAGGTAAAAGGAAAAAAAGACCCCCAAAATTTGTAACGCAATTTCTTCTGAGTACAGAAATACCCCATATGTAGGTGTAAAATGCTCTGCGGACGCACAACAAGGCTCAGGATTGAGAGCGCACCATGTACATTTGAGGCCTAAATTGGTGATTTGCACAGGGGTGGCCGATTTTACAGCGGTTCTGACATAAACGCAAAAAAAATAAATACCCACATGTGACCCCATTTTGGAAACTACACCCCTCACGGAATATAATAAGGGGTACAGTGAGCATTTACGCCCCACAGGGGTCTGGCAAATTTTTGGAACAGTGGTCCGTGAAAATGAAAAATAAACTTTTTCATTTGCACAGCCCACTGTTCCAAAGATCTGTCAAATGCCAATGGGGTGTAAATACTCACTGCACCCCTTATTAAATTCTGTGAGGGGTGTAGTTTTTAAAATAGGGTGGGGGGGTCCACTGTTCTGGCACCACGGGGGGCTTTGTAAACGCACATGGTCCCTGACTACCATTCCAAAAAAAAAATTCCCAAAAGCTCAATGGCGCTCCTTCTCTTCTGAGCATTGTAGTGCGCCAGCAGAGCACTTGACGTCCACACATGGGGTATTTACATACTCAGAAGAGATGGGGTTTCAAATTTTGGGGGGCATATTGTCCTATTACCCCTTGTAAAAATTTAAAATTTGAGGGAAAACTAGCATTTTAGTGAAAAAAAATAATAATTTTCACATCCAACTTTAACGAAGTCGTCAAACAACTGTGGGGTGTTAAGGCTCACTGGACCCCTTGTTACGTGTGTTGAGGGGTGTAGTTTCCAAAATAGTATGCCATGTCGGGTTTTTTCGCTGTTCTGGCACCATAGGGGCTTCCGAAATGTGACATGCCCCCCAAAAAACATTTCAGAAAAACTCTGGTGGAGTCTGTCTGTATGTCTGTATGTAAGAAGTGGTATGAAAGTCAGTGTGAACGATGCCATAGTGTGTGATGATTCTGAGGAGGTGGAATCACTGTGGGTAGAATTACAAAAGGAGGGAAATACTGAAAAAATAGAATTTGGTGTAATCTACAGACCCCCTAATATCACTGAAGAGATAGAAGGTCGGCTGCATAAACAAATAGAGAGGGCCGCCCGGGCAGGTACAGTGGTAATAATGGGAGATTTTAACTATCCAGATATAGATTGGGGCCGGGGTTGGCTAAAACTACAAAGGGGCGACAATTCCTAAATTTATTGCAGGATAATTTTATGGGCCAGTTTGTGGAGGACCCAACAAGAAGTGATGCCTTGTATGATCTGATCATTTCCAACAACGCAGAGCTGGTTGGTAATGTAACTGTGCGGGAAAACCTTGGTAATAGCGACCACAATATACTTACTTTTGACTTAAAATGTAGAAAACAAAGACAGGCGGGGAAGGCAAAAACATACAACTTTAAAAAGGCAAATTTCCCTGGGCTGAGGGCTGCATTACAAGACATAGACTGGGGGGAGGTGTTCTCAAATACTGATACAGAAGGTAAATGGGACATCTTTAAATCAACTCTAAATAACTATACAGCTAAATATATACCAAAGGGGAACAAATATAAACAATTAAAACTAAATCCTACATGGCTGACAAATGAGGTTAAAAGAGCAATAAACAACAAAAAAATAGCCTTCAAAAAATTCAAATCTGATGGGTCAGCGATAACATTTAAACAGTACAAAGAGCTTAATAAAATCTGTAAAAATGTAATAAAAACAGCAAAAATTCAAAATGAGAGACAGGTGGCCAAAGAAAGCAAAACTAATCCTAAATATTTTTTTTAGATATATAAATACAAAAAAAACAAGGACAGAGCATGTAGGACCCCTTAATAATGATAATGGGGAGATTGTCACGGGCGATCAAGAGAAGGCGGAGCTACTGAATGGGTTCTTTAGTTCTGTATACACTATGGAAGAAGGAGCTGACATTGGCCAGGTCAGTGCTGGTAACACATCATGTACAGGTCAGTGCTGGTAACACATCATGTAATGTACTGAACTGGCTTAATGTAGAGATGGTACAAGGTAAGTTAAGTAATATAAATGTAAGCAAATCCCCAGGACCGGATGGACTACACCCAAGAGTTCTTAGAGAGGTAAGTTCAGTAATATCTGTACCCCTGTTCATGATAGTTAGAGATTCTCTGGTGTCTGGTATTGTGCCAAAGGACTAGCGCAAGGCGAATGTGGTGCCAATCTTCAAAAAGGGCTCTAGGTCTTCGCCAGGCAATTATAGACCGGTAAGTTTAACGTGCATTGTGGGTAAATTGTTTGAAGGACTTATAAGGGATTACATACAGGAATACATAGGGGATAATTGTATTATAAGTGATAGCCAGCATGGGTTTACTAAGGATAGAAGTTGTCAAACCAATCTAATTTGCTTTTATGAAGAGGTGAGTAGAAGCCTTGACAGAGGAATGGCTGTGGATATAGAGGGGGGCTCTGTATATAGAGGGGGGCTGTGTATATAGAGGAATGGCTGTGGATATAGTGTTTCTGGATTTTGCCAAAGCATTTGATACTGTCCCTCATAGACGTCTGACAGGTAAGTTAAGGTCTTTGGGTTTGGAAACTTTAGTTTGTAACTGGATTGAACACTGGCTCATGGATCGTACCCAGAGAGTGGTGGTCAATGATTCGTACTCTGATTGGTCCCCGGTAATTAGTGGTGTACCCCAAGGTTCAGTACTGGGCCCGCTGTTGTTTAATTTATTTATCAATAATATAGAGGATGGTATTAATAGCTCTGTTTCTATCTTTGCAGATGACACCAAGCTTTGTAGCATGGTACAGTCTATAGAGGATGTGCATAAGTTACAAGATGACTTGGATAGACTAAGTGTCTGGGCATCCACTTGGCAAATGAGGTTCAATGTGGATAAATGTAAAGTTATGCATCTGGGTACTAATAACCTGCATGCATCGTATGTCTTAGGGGGGATTAAACTGTCAGAGTCACTGGTAGAGAAGGATCTGGGTGTACTTGTAGATCACAGACTACAGAATAGCATGCAATGTCAGGCAGCTGCTTCCAAGCCGGCAGGATATTGTCATGTATCAAAAGAGGCATGGACTCAAGGGACAGGGACATAATACTCCCCCTTTATAAAGCATTGGTACGGCCTCACCTGGAATATGCTGGTCAGTTTTGGGCACCAGTCCATAAAAGGGACACTGCGGAGCTGGAAAGGGTGCAGAGACGCGCGACTAAACTAATATGGGGCATGGAACATCTTAGCTATGAGGAGCGATTAAAGGAGTTACAATTGTTTAGTCTTTAGAAGAGACATTTAAGGGGGGATATGATAAACGTATATAAGTATATAAATGGCCCATACAAAAAATATGGAGAAAAACTGTTCCAGGTTAAACCCCCCCAAAGGACGAGGGGGCACTCCCTCCATCTGGAGAAGAAAAGGTTTAGTCTCAGGGGGCGACACGCCTTCTTTACCGTGAGGACTGTGAATTTATGGAACGGTCTACCTCAGGAACTGGTCACAGCAGGAACAATTAACAGCTTTAAAACAGGGTTAGATACATTCCTGGAACAAAATAACATTAATGCTTATGCAGAATTATAAAACTACATCCCTTTCCCTTATCCCCTTAAACCCTTCACTTCAATACCCTGGTTGGACTTGATGGACGTATGTCTTTTTTCAACCATACTAACTATGTTACTATGTAACTCTCCAAAATCCCACTGTCGCTTCTTCCCTTCTGAGGCCTCTACTGCGCCCGCCGAACACTTGACATACACATATGAGGTATTTTCTTACTCGAGAGAAATTGGGTTACACATTTTAGGAAGATTTCTCTCCTTTTACCCCTTGTAAAAATTCAATAACTGGGTCTACAAGGACATGCGAGTGTAAAAAATGAAGATTTTGAATTTTCTCCTTCACTTTGCTGCTATTCCTGTGAAACACCTAAAGGGTTAACAAACCTTTTGAATGTCATTTTGAATACTTTGAGGGGTGCAGTTTTTATAATGGGGTCATTTGTGGGGTATTTCTAATAAGAAGGCCCTTCAAATCCACTTCAAAACAGAACTGGTCCCTGAAAATTTTAGATTTTGAAAATTTTGTGAAAAATTGGAAAATTGCTGCTGAAATTTGAAGCCCTCTGATGTCTTCCAAAAGTAAAAACATGTCAACTTTATGATGCAAACATAAAGTAGACATATTGTAAATGTGAATCAATATATAATTTATTTGGAATATTCATTTTCCTTATAAGCAGAGAGCTTCAAAGTAAAAAAAAAATGCTAAATTTCACATTTTTTCATCAAATTTTGGAATTTTTCACCAAGAAATGATGCAAGTATCGACAAAATTTTACCACTAACATAAAGTAGAATATGTCACGAAAAAACTGTCTCGGAATCAGAATGAAAGGTAAAAGCATGCCAGAGTTATTAATGTTTAAAGTGACAGTGGTCAGATGTTCAAAAAATGGCCGGGTCCTACAGTGAAAATTGGCAGGGTCCTTAAGGGGTTAAGAGTTACCAAAATGGTCCTAATTGCATCAAATATATGCAAATGGTCATTCAACGTCATATTTACAACCTCCAAGGCACCTCTTTGGTGCCTTTTGATAAAGTAAATCTCCACCAAGATTTGTCATTAGCTGCACTAAATTTAATAAATAATTTATAAAAATGGTGCAAATTATATATTAACCATTTCCCGACCCATGACTTACATCAGTCAGTGCCATACCTGGTGGGTGTCAAAACCAGCCGGTAATGACCGACATTGGAGATGATTCCAATGTTGGTCTTTAAACTATTTAAATGCTACAATCAATAGCAATCCCAGCATTTAAAGGGGTACTCCGGAGGAATTTTTTTTTTTAAATCAACTGGTGCCAGAAAGTTAAACAGATTTGTAAATTACTTCTATTTAAAAATCTTAATCCTTCCAGTACTTATCAGCTGCTGTATGCTCCCGAGGAAGTTGTGTAGTTCTTTCCAGTCTGACCACAGTGCTCTCTGCTGACACCTCTGTCCATGTCAGGAACTGTCCAGAGAAGGAGCAAATCCCCATAGCAAACCTCTCCTTCTCTGCACAGTTCCTGACACGGACAGAGGTGGCAGTAGAGAGCACCGTGGTCAAATTGGAAAGAGACTCAAAAAGAAAAGAACTTGCTGTGGAGCATACAACAGCTGATAAGTACTGGAAGGATTAAAGGGGTACTTCCGCCCCTGGCATCTTATCCCCTATCCAAAGGATAGGGGATAAGATGTTAGATCGCCGCGGTCCCGCTGCTGGGGACCCCAGGGATCACCGCTGCGGCACCCCGCGATCATTACTGCACAGAGCGAGTTCGCTCTGTGCGTAATGACGGGCGATACAGGGGCCAGAGCAGCGTGATGTCATGGCTCCGCCCCTCATGACATCACGGCCCGTCCCCTTAATGCAAGTCTATGGCAGGGGGCGTGATGACCGCCACGCCCCCTCCCATAGACTTGTATTGACGGGGCGGGCCGTGATGTCACGAGGGGCGGAGCCGTGACGTAACAATGCTCCGGCCCCTGTATTGCCCGTCATTATGTGCAGAGCGATCTCGCTCTGCGCAGTAATGATAGCAGGGTGCTGCAGCAGCGATCCCCGGGGTCCCCAGCACCGGGACCCCGGCAATCTGACATCTTATCCCCTATCCTTTGGATAGGGGATAAGATGTCTAGGGGCGGAGTACCCCTTTAAGATTTTTAAATAGAAGTAATTTACAAATCTGTTAAACTTTCTGCCACCAGTGGATTTATTTATTTATTTATATATTTTCAAACTGGATTACCCATTTAAACAGATTTTGACAGGTATCCTTGGTATCTGTTTGCCTAATCGGCAATTTAGTATTGTGTTTATGTTACAGCATGTTGAATCTGGGAGATAGGCAGATAAGTAAGGTGAGGGCAGGCCTCTACTAGGTCTCAGTGCCTGTCGTGACCTGGCTATTGATACAGCCTACCTATGGCAGGCAGAACCAATAGAGTGCCAATCTAATACATCAACAAAATGGATTTGGCTTACATTGATCTACATAAGCAATCACATGATTGCTTATATTGCAATAAAAACATTTTTTTACAGGTAGGGTCACACGTAGCGTATTTGATGCTGCATACCTGCTACTTCGTATTTGATGCAGCCGCGTATTTTGCTACCCCTTGGCTTCAATGGGTAGGAAAATACGCAGGTGCCTCAAATGTGCAGCATCAAATACGATATGTGGGGTCACAATCCCAAAAAAAATATGTTTTAATCCTCCAGGCTAATAAAAATTGCAGCCGCCCCTACCACCCTCTCCACCCCGTTACCCCTTTTTTCCAAATAAAAAAATGTAAACACAAACAAAAAATAAGCTTAGCTGGTATCACCTTCACAGTCAATTGCGTAAATGCGAAAATAATTCCAAATAGATAATTTTTTGGGTTACATCACATCCCAGAAAAAATTATAAATAATACTACAGTTCATGGTACAGAAGATTCAAACAGGCACAGATTTAGATTTTTTTTTTTTTATGTTTTTTATTATTTAATTTTTAATTAATTTTTTTCTTTGTAAAAACTAAACAAAAATTATCCAAGTTTGGTAGAGCTGGAATTGTCCTGAGCAATAAAACAAAGTTAGCATGTTGGCTTTACCGTACGTTGAACTCCAAAAAACTTTTGCCCCATTGGCACAATTCTATGATAACTATGGCGCAATTCTATGATAACTGTGGCACAATTCTATGATTAGTGTTGGGCGCGAATATTCACATTTCAAATTTTTATCGCGAATATCACTATTCACTATATATTCAAAATATGCGCATATTCGCATATGTAAATATTCTCATATTCCTTCTTTTCACTTGTGGGCCAATTAGAATGATGCAAATACACTTGTCAGAGGTTATCAACAACATCCCTAGCAACCAATAGTAAAGTTGCCCACCCCCTCACTGGTGTCTTCCTCAAATACGCTATTATGCGAATATTCACTTATGCGAATATGCGAATATAACAAATATGCGAAATTCGTGAATATAGGACGAATATTCGTCTATATATATTCACGAAATATTGCGAATTTGAATATGGGCAATGCCAATCATCACTATCTATGATAACTATGGTGCAGTTCTATGATAACTATGGCGCAATTCTATGATAACTATGGCGCAATTCTATGATAACTGTGGCACAATTCTATGATAACTATGGCGCAATTTTATGATAACTATGGTGCAATTCTATGATAACTATGGCACAATTTTATGATAACTATGGTGCAATTCTATGATAACTACGGCGCAATTTTATGATAACTGTGGCACAATTCTATGATAACTACGGTGCAATTCTATGATAACTATGGCGCAATTCTATGATAACTGTGGCACAATTCTATGATAACTATGGCGCAATTTTATGATAACTATGGTGCAATTCTATGATAACTACGGCGCAATTTTATGATAACTATGGTGCAGTTCTATGATAACTATGGCGCAATTCTATGATAACTGTGGCACAATTTTATGATAACTATGGTGCAATTCTATGATAACTACGACGCAATTTTATGATAACTGTGGCACAATTCTATGATAACTATGGCACAATTCTATGATAACTATGGTGCAATTCTATGATAACTGTGGCACAATTCTATGATAACTATGGCACAATTTTATGATAACTATGGTGCAATTCTATGATAACTATGACGCAATTTTATGATAACTGTGGCACAATTCTATGATAACTGTGGCACAATTCTATGATAACTATGGTGCAATTCTATGATAACTATGGCGCAATTTTATGATAACTGGCGCAATTCTATGATAACTGTGGCACAATTCTGTGATAACTGTGGCACAATTCTATGATAACTATGGCGCAATTCTATGATAACTATGGCGCAATTCTATAACTACAGCACAATTCTATCATATTCTATGTCACTTTTGCTATTGTTCCCTTGCAAATTATCCTGCTATAAATAAACCCCATTGTAGTAAATACCTAAGAATGATCCGACCCCCCACACAGTACGATCCCTACAAAGGAAGACAACTCGTTAACAAGGAAGAATCCGATCCAGAACGCGCTCTTTTCCTCAGAATTCCGCGCGGCCATTATTTATGGATTTGTTCCAATGTCAGGAGAACAGGTGTCACCCCAGAAGCGGGAAAACCCTCTGCGAGGAGGGGAAGAGGTTTCGCCCAGCTCGGTGCCATCCACTCCCGCCTGCCAATTCACCGAACAGCAAATTCCTCAAACACACAGGCTAAATGGATGTCATTCTAAGAATACCCCGGCCCCCTCGGCACGCTGCCTGGAAATTCCTTCACGGTGAAGCACCGAGGAGCTTTATGGTTTCCTCTCGGCTCAGCAGATCTTCTCAAAACCACTGTCTTCTCAGGAAACTCACCTCCTCTCCCCATGTCCCTTACATGTTCCTGTTATTCCTAGAACTATAGGATCACTGTACATTCTTTCTAAGGTGGCAAACAATGAGATGAAACGGTTAACTAGGAAAACAGAGAAAGAATTTGGAAGAGAAAATGTTGTTTTCCAAACAGTGTGCCTCCAGCTGTTGCAAGAACTACAACTCCCAGCATGCCCGGACAGCCAACGGCTTTGTGCAAGAGCCCTATAGCTTTATCTTAAGCTAAGGACCATATAGGGCTTCCATGCCAGGCCTAGGAACAAGTCAAACTGCAGAAACTAAAGCAGTATTTCCCCCAAAAAAGTGTGTTTGCAGTGTGTTGTAAAACTACAACTCCCAGCATGCCTCATAGCCTTATCTACGCTTAGGACCACTTTGGGCTTCTGGCCAGGCCTATGGTAAAGATGTCAGAACCCAGCTCTCCAGATCAACCAGGCGACAGAGCCCCTTCATCTCCAGCAGTGGGATCATCACCTGCCCCAGCAGCCAGGATCTTGCCAGCCCTGCCTGCAGTCAGCATCAACAGTCCTGGTGTTCCAGCGTCTGCACCATTATTAATGGGGAACCCTGTCCTCCCTACCTACAATGAAGACCCCTTCACCCTGAGGGATTTCCAAGAGAGGATCCAGAGTTTGTTTGTCATTTACTCATAACCAACAGGTGCAATTGCTCACAGGACAACTTCAGGGACCAGCGTTAGAGGAAGTCCGCACCTGGCCAGCCTCCGAGAAGGCGACTGTAGAGCAGATATTTGAAGGACTGTACCAGGTATTTGAGTCACATTCTCCATCAGAGGTACATCTCCAGCTGTATGAAAGGCGACAAAAAGCCAGATGAGACCTTGAGAGCATATGCCGTAGCCCTACAGAATGCCCTAGAGACTGTCCAAAAACTAGATGGTATAACTCCCGAGCAGGGCACTAAGGTGTTAATGGACAGATTTATTGATGGGGCCCAAAATAAGTGGGACAAAGCCCAGCTGAGAATGTTAGCGGTCCAAAACCCCAACTTGTCCTTCCCCACTTTCAAAAGACTGGCTATCCAAGTGATTGAGCCCGGGACTGAGTTAGAGGAAGTTTGTGCGCCCCTTACACCTGTTCCAGAGCCACTAGGGGCAGTAGCCAGATCTATACCACCTCAGTCACCAGTAGTGTTGCTTGCGAATATTCGCAATGCAAATTTTATTCGTGAATATCGCATATTCGCGAATTCGCAAATATAGCACTATATATTCGCAATTACGAATATTCGTTTTTTTGTTGTTTTTTCTTCACAGTACACATCACAGTGATCATCCCTCTCTGCTTCCAGCTTGTGTGGTGTAAAGAAGGCGCTAATACTACTGTGTGAGACTGGCGTACGAATTTTCGTATATGCAAATTTTTTAATTTGCTAATTTTTCTATATGCTAGTTTGCGCATATACAAATTTTCGCATATGCGAAAATAAAACGTGAATATTACGAATATGCGAATTTAGCGAATATATGACGAATATTCGTCCATATATTCGGGAAATATTGCGGATTTGAATATGGCCTATGCCGTTCAACACTAGTCACCAGCCCCCGCCCCAGTGTCCTCTACTTTGCCAGTCACTGCAGCCTCAGATTTACAGAGTGTTAGGCAGAACATTGAACAACTGACTAAGGCTGTGAAAGAGCTTGCCACCTGGGCCGCTCCACCTGACCATAAACCGTCCCTGCCTAGACAACCTGCCCCTCCTCCTGCTCCTCACAATTTCAATTACCGCAATCCTCCGTCCAATAGATGCTTGGGGACTCAAAGACCCTTTTGCACTCCTCAGGAAAGCAGTCATCAGGTCCAATCCCCGAACGACCTAAGTCAGGACTCTCACTTTATGTTGCTTCCTGTCCCTATGTAAAAGTTATTGTAGAAAATGTACCGTTGGAGGCGTTTATAGATACAGGGTCACAAGCGTCTACTATACCTAAAAGTGTTTTCTATCTGCATTTGGATGCTAGTTTATTGTGTGAGCCTGATGATGTTAACTTCAGAGTAGTTGTGGGTAATGGGCAACCAGTCCCCAGACATGGATACTGGGAGCCATACATTCAGTTGGGAGAGCATGTACTTACCGGGCAGGGAGTGAATGTAACTAATGTGACAGATAAGGGGCCTGCTGAGTTTATATTGGGGATGAACATTATGAAGAATTGTTTCACTGAAGTGTAAGATGCCTTGCATGCAGCTCTTCCCCATATGTCCCCTTCAGACCAGCGGGTTGCGCAGCGCCACTTGAAAGTTCTACAGGCAAAGCAGAAGTTTGCCAACAAGCAAGGTGAAATCTGCAAAGTACAAGTTCAAGACTTCAGGTCGGTGACCTTACAACCCAATACGGAGACCATCATCTGGTGTCATGCACATCAAGAATAGGGACTATCAAGCCCTGCTGGAACGTATGCAATTGGAAGATCATCCCCTTTTTTGAGCAGCGGGAAGCCTTGTCACTGTCACCAACGGGAGAGTCCCGGTGCGGTTAGTAAACCTGTCTGATTCTGCTACTGTCTTGCCCAAATACACTCCTGTAGCCCAGTTGTACCTCCTAGAGTCAAAAGACAATGTGACAGATCGTCTGGTTGGCCGACAGTGTGCAGCTCAAGAGCCGAAGGATCCAGTGTGAACCCTCCAGAGCCCTGGTGGGCGCAACTCCAAGTTGGAGGCGACACTACCCCAAGGGACCAAGTCAATGGAATCATCAGTGCTGCCAAGAGGTACCATGAGGTTTTCAGCAAGCACCCCACAGACTTTAGGCATACTTCAATGATTCAGTACTGAATCCTCACAGGTGACAGCCCACCTATCAAGGAAAGACAACGTCCGGTAGCGCCCGACATGTATCAGACTGTCAAAAAGATGCTGGCCAACATGAAAGATGCAGATGTAATCCAGGAAAGTCAGAGCCCCTGAGCGGCACCACTTGTCCTAGTCAAGAAAAAGGACGGAACCATCTGCTTCTGTGTCAACTACAGGAAATTGCCAAGAATCGAGGAGTCACTCACTGACCTCGGGTCGGCTGCTTACTTTTGCACCCTGGACTTAACCAGCGGATATTGGCAAGTGCCCATGGTCATGGACGATCGGAAGAAGACCACCTTCATGACACCCCTGGGACTGTTCGAGTTCAGAAGTAGGCCTTTTTGGCTGTGCAATGCCCCTGCTACGTTCCAGCGTTTGATGGAAAGGTGCCTGGCCATCTAAATTTTCAAAGTGTCCTATTGTACCTGGACGATGTCATTGTGTATTCCAAGTCCTACCAGGAACACCTTAGCCACCTGTCAGATGTCTTCCAAGTCCTGATCAAGCATGGGCTGAAGATCAAAGTGTCACTTGCTCAAACATCAGGTCCACTACTTTAGTCATGTTGTCAGCGCAGAGGGAGTCAAGCCTAATCGTGAAAAGGTGGAAGTTTTCAAGAACTGGCCAACCCCGTGCATGGTGAAAGATGTCAGGAGCTTCCTGGGGTTTGCCGGCTACTTTCGTCGTTTCATTCCCCAATTCGCCCAGATTGCAGGACCCCTCACAGCTCTCTTACAGGATGTGGCAAAGGAGAACTGCAATGGAAGACTACCTGTTGAATGAGCAGAAGAGCAAGAGACGGCATTTCAAGTTTTCAAAAATCTGCTGACAGAACCACCCATCTTGGCGTATCCAGACTACAGTCAGCCATTCTGGATGTATATTGATGCCAGTTTTGAAGGCCTGGGAGCTGTCTTATCCCAAGTCTAGGAAGGACAAGAGCGAGTAATTGCCTATGCCAGTCGTAACCTGCGAGGAGCAGAGAAGAACAATGCGAATTACAGCTCATTAAAGTTGGAACTTCACGCCCTGGTGTGGGCCGTGACCGAAAAGTTCAAAGACTATTTAGCTGCCACGCCATTTACTGTCTACACGGATAATAACCCATTGACCCACCTGAACACTGCTACATACTGTCTAGGATGACCCCCGACGAAGAACCTCCTGTCAAAGACATGTGGAAAGACGCGGAGATGCCCCCCACTCTACCAACGGTTCGTGAACCAGAATGTTGTGATAGCCCTCATGGACGGTAAACCCAGGTTCGAAAAGGTTAAAGAAGACCTATACACCTGGAAGACTCTTCAGGATGAAAGTCGAGTCATGGGGGATCTGCTGGACTACCTTCTGTCAAAAAAGGTATGAATGTGCTGTCTGTAACATCACCAAGAACGTGCGCAAGGACGCAAGAATACCCCTCCATTCCATCCAGAGTGAAAGGCCTGACCAATTTGTTCATGCTAGACCATGTCAAGTTGTCTCCTAACTGGTCCGGGTACACCTATGCCCTCACCATGGTGGATCACTACTCTAAATGGGTTGTCGTTGTCCCAGTCAAAGATCTCACAGCCAAGAAAGCAGCCTAGATGTCCTACTCCAATTGGGTGCAAACCCTTGGGTGTCCGGAGTCTGTCCTAACGGACTGTGGAATGGCCTTCGAGGCCCAACTCTTCCAAGAGCTGTGTCAATTTCATGCCTGCAAGAAACTCCGGACTACTGCTTATCACCCCTAGGGGAACGGGCTCTGTGAGCGCATCAATCAAATCTTTATCCACATGTTGCGAGCAGCCTCAATGTCAAGACAAGAAGCCCTGACTGCTGCCCGAACCATTGGAGATCTATAATAACACAGTCCACTTTTCTGCGGGGTACACCCCTTTCTACTTGATGTGGGGTGACATGGACAGCTGCCTAAAGACCGAACATTTGGACTTCAAGCCCCGTTCAACAACTCTCAGCAAGCGTCCCAAGAGTGGGTCTCTGACCACCAGAGAAGAATCCAAGAAGCCAAATAAATTGTCGTCAAGAAGATGGGCATGGCTCAGCAAAGAAAATGACAGGACTATAATTGTCATGCCTCTGCCAAAGCACTTCAATTGGAAGACAAAGTGAGGCTGCGGAAGTTTTCAAGAACCCATAAGTTAGACTCTATCTGGGAGACAGAACCGTACACAGTGACGGCCATACCCTATCCTGAGTCTGATGTCTACGAAGTGCAAAAGACTGGGTGTCACGAACCGGCAGGAAGGTAGTGGATCCTCTGGACCAGAGAGGCGATGGCGCGGGTTGTACTGGAAGACCGGTTCCAAGCAGTTACTGGTCTTCACCAGAGCCCGCCGCAAAGCGGGATGGATTTGCTGCGGCGGTAACTACCAGGTCGTATCAACCAGTAACAACTCGACCTCTCTGGCAGCTGATATAGCGTGGTACACAGGGAGCAGGCAAAAGCGTAGTCGGACATAGCAGAGGTCAGGGCAGGTGGCAAGGGTTCACAAGCGAGTATACGGTAGCAATGGTTTTGGCAACTGGCAAGGCAACTAACACAGGAGGAAACGCTTTCTCAGAGGCACAAGGCACAGTAGTAGGTGAGGAGCCAGCGCACCAATTACCGGCGCGCTGGCCCTTTAAATTTACTGAAGCCGGCGCGCGCGCCCTAGAGAGCGGGGCCGCATGCGCCGGGATGCAGGAGAGTATGGAGCCGCACGCCGGGGAACAGGTGGGCCGAACAGGGACGCGGGGCGTGAGCTGGGACCAACCGCCATGCCAGCCGTGTCTCTGACACTGCGGGACCCGTGCTCCCGGCCAGTGCGACTGACCGAGAGACCGGGACAGAGGGCTGAGGCAGCAGGTGATCCGGTCCGCTCCGGTACAGAAGAGGGGGCAGAGGTCCGAGGTAGAGGAGGCAGAGGATGACTACCATAAACCACAAAAAATGGAGACTTATTGGTGGCGGAAGATTGCCTGAAATTATATGAGAACCAATATATGAGTCCGACCAATCATCTTGGCGGGAGGACACAAAATGGCGTAGGTAATCTCCCAGAGTCTGGTTCACCCGTTCTACTTGGCCATTGGACTGAGGGTGATACGAGGAAGAAAAGTCCAGCTTGACTCCGAGTTGACCACAGAGAGCCCTCCAAAACCTGGAAACGAACTGCACCCCACGGTCAGAGACGATGTGTCTGGGAAGACCGTGGAGGAGGAAGATGTGTATGAAAAACTGTTTGGCCAACTGAGGCGCGGACGGGAGACCAGGCAGGGACACAAAGTGAGCCATCTTCGAAAATCGGTCCACCACAACCCAAATGACTGTCATACCATGGGAGGAGGGAAGATCAGTGATAAAGTCCATGGCGATGTGCGACCAAGGGGTCTCCGGAACAGGAAGGGGCAGAAGACCCGCAGGTTTCTAACGAGGAGTCTTGTCACGGGCGCAGATCGCACAGGACTGGACGAATTCTGTGACGTCTCTCTCCAGCCAGGGCCACCAATATCTTTGAGAAATTAATTGAAGAGACTTCTTAATCCCAGGATGACTGGCAAAGAGGGAAGCGTGACCCCACTTGAGAACTTGCAACCGCTGACGAGGAGGAACATAGGTCTTACCCGGAGGAAGAAGCCGCAAATCCACAAGTGCAACCAAGATGAGACATTCTGGTAGGATAATATGTTGGGGAGTGGGTACGTCGCCCACCACATCTGTAGAGCGAGAAAGGGCATCTGCCCTGATGTTCTTGGCAGCGGGGCGGAAGTGAATCTGGAAATTGAAGCGGGCAAAGAAGATGGACCAACGGGCTTGGCGGGGATTTAGTCTCTGAGCAGACTGAAGGTACAACAGGTTCTTATGGTCCGAGAAAATGGTCACAGGGTGAGGAGCACCCTCGAGAAGATGTCTCCACTCCTCCAAAGCTAATTTAATAGCCAACAGTTCTCTGTCCCCAATAGCGTAATTCTTCTCGGCGGAAGAAAAGGTTTTAGAGAAGAAGCCACAAGTTATGGTTTTCCCTCTGGATGACTTCTGAGTTAAAACAGCTCCAGCTCCCACCGAGGATGCATCCACTTCAAGATAGAATGGCTTGGAAGAATCTGGTCGGGAAAGAACAGGTGCAGAAGCAAAGGCGGCTTTCAGGGACTGGAAGGCCTCTTCAGCGTGAGGAGGCCAGGTCTTGGGATTAGCACCCTTTCTAGTCAAAGCAACAAGAGGAGCCACCAGGGTGGAATAATGAGGAATAAATTGTCTGTAGTAATTGGCAAAACCCAGGAACCTCTGTATGGCTTGGAGACCTGAGGGGCGTGGCCAGTCAAGAACCGCAGAAAGCTTGGCAGGATCCATTTGAAGTCCTTGGGCAGAGATGATATACCCCAGGAAGGGTAAGGAGGAACGCTCAAACAGACATTTCTCAATCTTGGTGTAGAGCCGGTTGCTTCTGAGACGGGTGAGAACTTGTCGGACATGGACTTGATGTTGATCCAAATTAGAGGAAAAAATAAGGATATCATCCAGGTATTCTACTACACAAGTGTAAAGAAGGTCCCGGAAGATGTCGTTAACGAACTCCTGGAAGACTGCAGGTGCAAGTACTCAAAGTGACCATCCCTGGTGTTAAAAGCGGTCTTCCACTCGTCTCCTCTTCGAATGCGGATCAAATTGTAGGCCCCGCAGAGATCCAATTTGGTGAAAATCTTGGCTCCTCTGAGACGGTCAAACAATTCGGAGATTAGAGGCAGAGGGTAACAGTTTTTAATGGTAATTTTATTGAGTCCTCTATAATCAATGCAGGGGTGGAGAGAACCATCCTTTTTAGACACAAAGAAAAAGCCGGCTCCAGCAGGAGAAGAAGGCTTCCTAATAAAGCCTCTCTGTAAATTCTCACGTACATAGTCCGACATGGCCTGAGTCTCTAGAGGTGAGAGAGGATAAATTCTGCCCCGAGGAGGAGTAGAGCCAGGTAACAGGTCAATAGGACAATCATAAGGCCTGTGAGGAGGAAGGGTCTCTGCTTGTTTTTTACAGAAGACATCCGCAAAATGGTGGTAAGGCTTTGGGAGACCTGGTGGCGGAGGAACTGGCGGGACCCGTTTGATAGGAGCAGGCTTGAGACACCGGTCAGAGCAGGAGGAACCGTAACGCAGAATCTCACCGGTGGACCAATTCAAGACAGGACAACCACGTTAAACCCAGTAGAAGTTCGGAAGAGCAAAAGGGAAGAACAAGAAATTCCAGAGTCTCGGTATGAAACATCCCAATGTCCATCCGCAGGGGCTGGGTACGGTATTGTACCGTAGCAGAGAGTCTCTCCCCGTTGACCGTAGAAATGAGGAACGGCTTGGGCAGACGGGTTATAGGAATTTGATATTTGTCGACCAAGGAGGAGTGGATGAATTTGCCGGCTGAACCGGAATCCAAGAAGGCTGCAGCAGAGAAGAAGGACTTGGACGAAAGAAACAACTGCACGGATATAATGAGACGTGGAGAGGAAGAATCCACACCTAGTAATGCCTCTCCCACATCCACTAGGTGCGAGCGTTTCCCGAACGTGGAGGACGAAGAGGACAATCCTTAAGGAAGTGCTCGGTACTAGCACAGTACAAACACAGGTTCTCCTCTCTACGGCGGCTCCGTTCTTGCGGGGTCAGGCGAGACCGGTCCACCTGCATGGCCTCCACAGCGGAAGACACGTGCAGCAAGGATGTCTTTAAAGTCACAATTAAGTCCCTTCTTAAAAGTGGCACACAGAGCTTCATTGTTCCAGTTCAGCTCGGAGGCAAGGGTGCGGAACTGGATGGCATAGTCACCCATGGTAGAATTTCCTTGGGACAGGTTTAGCAAAGCAGTCTCTGCGGAGCTAACCCGGGCAGGTTCCTCGAAAACACTACAAAACTCCTGACAAAAACTCTGGACAGATGCAGTGGCTGGATCAGCGCGGTCCCAAAGCGGTGTAGCCCAGGCCAGGGCCCTCCTGGAGAGCAGACTGAGGATGAAGGCTACCTTGGCTCGCTCAGACGGAAACTGGTCAGACAGTAGCTCGAGGTGAAGAGAGCACTGAGACAGGAACCCTCGGCATAACTTAGGATCTCCGTCGTATTTGTCTGGTAGGGACAAACAGATTCTGGATCCAGTGGCAACTGCAGGCGGAGGTGATGCAGCTGGTGCAGACGGAGGAGCTGGCTGTTGCTGAGCAGGCAGGAGCTGTTGCATCATAGCGGTCAACTGGGCCAGCTGCTGACCTTGCTGGGCCACAATGGAGGGGAGGTCCGCTAGACTTGGCAGGGGAACATCAGCGTGATCCATGGCCGGATCTTACTGTCCCGAACCGGGAGGAAGGTAGCGGATCCTCTTGACCAGAGAGGCGATGGCGCGGGTTGTACTGGAAGACCGGTTCTAAGCAGTTACTGGTCTTCACCAGAGCCTGCCGCAAAGCGGGATGGATTTGCTGCGGCGGTAACTACCAGGTCGTATCCCCCAGTAACAATTCGACCTCTCTGGCAGCTGATATAGCGTGGTACACAGGGAGCAGGCAAGAGTGTAGTCGGACATAGCAGAGGTCAGGGCAGGCGGCAAGGGTTCACAAGCGAGTATACGATAGCAACGGGTTCGGCAACTGGCAAGGCAACTAACACAGGAGGGAATGCTTTCTCAGAGGCACAAGGCACAGTAGTAGGTGAGGAGCCAGCCCACCAATTACCGGTGCGCTGGCTCTTTAAATTTACTGAAGCCGGCGCGCGCGCCCTAGAGAGTGGGGCCACGCGTGCCGGGATGCAGGAGAGTATGGAGCCGCACGGCGGGGAACAGGTGAGCCGAACAGGGACGCGGGGCATGAGTGGGGACCAGCCGCCACGCCAGCCGCGTCTCTGACACTGCAGGACCCGTGCTCCCGGTCAGTGCAACTGACCGAGAGACCCCGGGACAGAGGGCTGAGGCAGCGGGTACTCCGGTCCGGAGGAGATGACCGGAGCGCTCGCTGTAACACTGGGTATGAGCCGCAAGTTGTTTACCGGATCAAATTGTGTCTAAAAGAAGATCTGCCAGTGCTCCCAGCACCATCTCCTCCAGCCGTCAGACTTGCAAGAGAGTACGTCCCAGGTGAAGGGATCCATCCATCTATGGAGTCAGAGTCAGCCTGCGATCTTTTGTGTCTCATCAACCGATCCAATGGACACTAATCTCCACACCAGTCCCAGTATTGTCACTGATGGCTTCAGCTTACACCCCCGTCTCTAGAGTGTCGACCCCGTCAACAGCCTCTCCACCACTGCTGCCAGCAACTCCAAATCCAAAAAGTCCTGGCCTAATACCAACTCCCAAGTTCGCTGAGGAAGAGCCAGCTGCCATTCCAGAGGTTCTAAGAGCTCCCGAAGACAAAGGCATTCCAGACTCTCCAAAAGTGGTGTTGCGCAGGTCCCAAAGGTCAACAAAAGGACAAATTCCCGCAAGGCACAAAGATTAGCTCACAATATAGTGCACAAGTTTATGTACCACACATAGTTCATATGTGAACACTTACGTTAGGACTGTAACATTACTTGTAGTCCACAAATGTCCAATATATATATATATATATATATATATATATATATATATATACACACACATATATATATATATATATCGATCTAACATTTTTCTGTCCTCGTGTACAGGGTACTCTACTAGCCAGAGGGTTCCCCTGAAACTAAAAGTAAGACACGTGTAGAGGCAGAGTACATTATGCAGAGGTAAAATGGTTATATAGTTTCACACTACTTGTTGAGTTCTGGGGAGAAGTGTTAGGAACCGAAGGGGCCCCAGCAGCCAAAGCATTGGGTAGATAGCCTCCGGCAGCCTAATCTGCAAACTTGTGTGTATTATGGTCTAAAATGTGTTCCTAGAGCAGTTACAAAGCTTGTTAATCCCACATGTTTACCAAACCAAAGAACATGTATGGACATTTACAGTGCTACATGGACTCATTTCTACCTTGTTCTATAACCAGACCTGTGAAGGACGTTTTTCATAATGCCCCAGTGGCCACTTCAATCCTTCGCCCTCCAGGACTGGGCATCAAGGATGACTGTAGACTGTATTTAAGAGGGGGAGTTTGTGGTGGCCCAGTATGTTACCCAGTACCCTTGCTGCCCTGTCAGGCAGCGTCCTTCAGTATCTCCAGGGCCCCTTGCACCGTTTTCCCCCTTGTACATATGTTCTGCAGTGTATTGTATTATAAAAGGTGTTGTACCTTTAAGAATTATGTCATGTGATTGTTACCCAGGAGGTGCCAGTGACCAGGTGATCCCAAGAGGGACCTATGGGCTTCTTGCTAGTCTCCCCCATATAAGCCCTGGGTGGAGCTTCTCTCTCTCTTCTGCTGAGGTCCAGTGCAGTCTTGTCTAGTGTGTGTGTACAGAGTGTTGGAGGCTTCAAAATCAAGTCCTGCAGCCACCATCAAGTCAAGTAAGATAAAGTCACAGATTTATGAGTCAAGTCAAGTCAGTCCCTGTCATCTGTCAAGTCAGTATGGTCTGCATTCAATTGTCCCAGCAAGTCCTTAAGGTCCCTGCGTCACTGGTCACCTCCTTGGGCCCTGGTTGAACTGTATAGACTTTACCAACTGTCAACCCTTAGTAAAGCTACCGTTGTTTGTAACTTGGCATCGGAGTCTTTATTGCCCCTGTGCTTAGCCCAGGATCCAGCGGTATACCTTCGGGTGGTTTTAGGCTAAACAACGCCCTGGCATCACGCATGCAAGGGGTTTCATGCAATGTGCCCCTAGGGTAACAACATCTGCCCTCATTGAACTCCTGCTACCACACTGCCCCCACCATGATCACTGTAGGGATGGTATTGGGCAGGTGATGGGCAGTACCTGGTTTCCTCCAGACATGATGCTTTAAATTAAGGACAAAAAGATCATAAGCTTGGTTTCATCAAACCAGACATTCTTGTTTCTCACAGTTTTTATTTGTCTTTAAAGGGGTATTCCAGGAAAAAACTTTTATTTTTAAATCAACTGGCTCCAGAAAATTTAACAGATTTGTATATGACTTCTATTAAAAAATCTTAATCCTTCCAATAATTATCAGCTGCTCAAGTTGAGTTGTTCTTTTCTGTCTGGCAACAGTGCTCTCTGCTGACATCTCTGCTTATCTCGGGAACTACACAGAGTAGAAGAGGTTTGCTAGGAGACAGGTGTCATCAGAGAGCACTTAGACAGAAAAGAACAACTCAACTTCAGCAGCTCATAAGTACTGAAAGGATTAAGATTTTTTTTATAGAAGTAATTTAAAAATCTGTTTAAATTTCTGGAGCAAGTTGATATACATATATAAAAACATTTTTTTCCTGGATAACCCCTTTAACCTTAGCATCTACATATGACTAAATATGTCTAATTGTTTCTTTGCTACAAAATTTGTGATTTTGTATAAACTCATGCTACCAAAGTATCCTTAAGTTTACAACCTAAATGTAAGGATCCTTTCTTGTGTAATTGTCATTTATTAAATGCAGCTTTTTATTTATGGCACAAATAATTGTGCAAATTCTCACCAGCCATAAGCAACAAATACAAAAAAAATGTAAATTACATGCAATGGAGCATGCTGGCAACTTTTTTACACTGGTATTAGTCACCCACGTTAAATTTGTTTAACAAATATTTTTATGAATTTCCTCTTTTATTTAATAGTCTGGAGGAAACTTTCATCTGATTTCATGCAGCCCGACCATGTACTGCATAAAAGTGGTGCAGGGGAGGGAGCCTCATCCCGGTACACTATGAATTACTCCGAGACGTGTGAACGATGTAATGCACAGTTCGTGACACCAGGGTAATGTCAACCACCATGTTTCAAGGAAGAGACAGTTCTCCTGGGCCAAGTGCTGGGGAAAATGATGACCACTGATGCAGGATTTCCCTTAAAGAGTACCTGTCATGATATTGTTAAATGTTATAATCCTTAAAGTTCACTGCCCCCCATCATGATAAACCACTCCCTGCCTTTATTTTTATTATTTTTTAGTTTTCTACCTTGATATTGCTCTGTATTTTCTGCTCAGTCAAATTCACAGACTGGGAAGAGGCATTCCCCAGCTGGCATGACATCAGGGGAAGAACTTCCTCCCTCACTCTGCTACACACAGCCCACAGCAGTTCAGTGTGAGATGAACTATGATTGGCTAAGACTGCACATACACACCTGAGCACTCCAGACTGCATTTCCTGAGATTGGGAGAAATGTGCTCTGGACAAGTAGGGAGACACCTAGTGGCAGCTTTTTAAACACAAATAAAACATAGAAAACTTGTTGTTGTTGTTTTTTTTTTTTTTTTAAACGAAGTACATTAGAAAGGAGTGCAATAGCAAAAATGATTTTTAATGACAATAACACAAAATCCCATTATAACACAACAAGATAAACCCTAGAGTAGTGGGCCCAGAACAGAGAAACTATAAGTACCTGAGACAACGTTTACCTGACAGGACAACATACTGTACTGGGATACCTCACTGGTGTTGTAGAGTAAGAACCAATAGGCCTTCTACAGACTACCATATTTATTTTCTGCTCTGAGACAGATTGTAAGTGCTGTGTAACCTGTAATTACCCTATGACTCTTAGCATGGATTTATGCATATGCAAATTTTTACGAATCTGCATATGACTATTGGATAAATTAATCACATGTAAGCACCACTTATAGCACCATAAGAGCCTCATACCAAAGGGGCAAAGGGGCAATTTCCCCCATTCCTGTAAGTCAGTGGTCTCAAACTGTGGCCCTCCCGCTGTGGCAAAACTACAACTCCTACTATGCCCTGACAGCCGTTGGCTGTCCGGGCATGCAGGTGGTTAAAGTTTTGCACCATCTGGAGGGGACCACTGCTGTAAGTTACAGATTCTGTCCTCCGTTTCCCCCATGAAGCAGGTGTCCTCCATCTGGGCCTGGGACAACTGCTCCTATCTTCTATCTCCTTCCCATACATTCCATAAATGTGTCTCCTCTCGTTCCAACCCATTAGGCAAATCTTAAAGCAATTTCCTTGTGTCTCTAATGGGATCTATATTTGTCCTATAGTTCTAGGAATATGGGAAACTGTACAGAACATAGGATACAAGGAAAGATCTTCTGAGCTTCCTGCAAACACAATAGTAATCCTGACGTGTTCTGTTCTGAGGAAACAGCACTGATCTTTATTACTGTACTCAGGGACTTCACAGGGCAACATATACATCACATATCTATCTATCTCATATCTATATATCTCATATCTATCTCATATCTATCTATCTCATATCTATCTATCTAGCTATCTATCTCATATCTATATATCTCATATCTATCTCATATCTATCTCATATCTATCTATCTCATATCTATCTATCTATCTCATATCTATATATCTCATATCTATCTCATATCTATCTCATATCTATCTATCTCATATCTATCTATCTATCTCATATCTATATATCTCATATCTATCTCATATCTATCTATCTCATATCTATATATCTCATATCTATCTATCTATCTATCTCATATCTATATATCTCATATCTATCTCATATCTATCTCATATCTATCTCATATCTATCTATCTCATATCTATCTATCTCATATCTATATATCTCATATCTATCTATCTATCTATCTATCTATCTATCTCATATCTATCTATCTCATATCTATCTATCTATCTATCTATCTCATATCTCTCTATCTATCTCATATCTATCTATCTATCATCTATCTCATATCTATCTATCTATCTCATATCTCTCATATCTCTCATATCTATCTCATATCTATTTATCTCATATCTATCTATATATCTCATATCTATCTCATATCTATCTATCTCATATCTATCTATATATCTCATATCTATCTCATATCTATCTAGGAATGAGCGAATCGAATCTGACGAATCCAAATTGGTTACGAATTTCAGGAAAAATTCAATTCGATCGCTGTGATTCGATTGCGCAAATCACTTTATTAAACTCCATTTAGTGTTGTCCAGGCTCCAGGGGCCGGGCATCTAAAATGGCAGATCCACATGTGAGGACATGGGGCAAGGAATCCTGGGAAGGCGGGAACAAGGGTCGCGGGATGACCCAGAATCACATGCAGCATGCAGCCAGTCACCCCTGTGATGTCACAGCCCTATATAATCGGCAGCCATCTTGTGGCCAGTCACATCAGCTTTCTATTACAGAGAGATAGGACAGACAGCAGTGTGTGTTGCACAGAAAAGCTTTTTTAAAGCACTGATAGGAAAGGGAGAGAGATTGAGAGAGAGAGTGCAATTTTGGGTGTAGTACACAGCGGCTGTGTGCTGCAGCACTGGTGTGTACAACAACTGAAAAGCTAATAGTAGCCCGCCAGTTAGGGTGAGCAGAGCAGAATAGAGATTGTCCTCTATTAAGTGTAACCTGTGCGTATATCTAAGTGTTGTACCATTTTGTTCCTATTAAAATCTTAAGGGCTTAGATACTGTGAAAGGCCAGCCAAAAGTACACACCTGCTGGTGTTGTAGACAAATACTGTTTTAAACATCCTCCCCTCATAAGTTCATACCACATAAGTACATCATCTAAGTGGTGTACCAATTTTTTCCTGTTCGGGTATATTCACACTATGGAATTCCCACGGAATTCCACGGGCGGAATTACGTGAGCAGAATTCTGCAGTGTGAACTTAACATTAGTGTGAATAGGTCTCCGGGTGACCTGTTCACACTGCAGAATTTCAGCGGCGGATAACTCCGCCGCTGAAATTGCTCCGCGCAAAGAAAGAACATGTTCATTTTTTTGCGTGGATTCCGCGAGCACTGCATAGCTATCAATGGTGATGGCTCAGTGCCCTGCGGCCCTAGCGCCAAAGTATTTTCGGTGGCGGCCACCAGACAGAATCTCCGCTCGCTGAATTCAGTGAGCGGAGATTCCGAAGTGTGAACGCACCCTTAAAGTCTTAAAAGCCTAGATACTGTGAAAGGCCAGCCAAAAGTACACACCTCCTGGCGTTATAGACAAATACTGTTTTAAGCGTACTGGAGCGCATTGACCTCCCTCATTGATGAACGTATGTGTGGTGTCCCGGCACCGAACAGAATTCGGGTGTGTGCCTACTACAGTTGCCACTGGCGAAAGTGTACTCCCCCCCCCAAGCAACAAACTTTATTCATGTGCTGTAAACCGTGTTGTTGTGTACAGGAGCGAAGTCCGTGGTGCACCATGCAAGGGGGCCACGAGAAAAGTAAGGGGGAGGCGAAAATTCATCTGCAACTAAGATGTGTAAACTGCGCAATAAGTTCATTCTGCGATCCTCTGGTCCGGTAAGCACAGGCGGAGCTGAACTGCTGCCGGAAAAGCGCGCGAAGAAGGCCCGCGCTGCGCCACGCCCCGCCCCTGGGCATGGCTGTCAAGTTGCTGTGTCACAGCCGAAAGGGAACTTGGAGATACAGGAGTCATCTCTGGAGGGACATGAAAGTCGGGGCTGCACCGATGACGTCCTTCCTGCCGGCCGCCATTTTGGGGAAGCCCACTATAAAAGACACCACGCAGAGCAACCCCTTCAGTCTGCACAAAGAGCCGGAGAGTACAGACATGGCAGAGAGCAGCGTTCCACGTGGTGAAGATGGCAAAATGGTGCCGGAACAACGAAAAGTCGTGGCAGTCGCAGCCCGGCTTTTTCAAGAACTTGCTGACCGTCTGCAGCGGTTGTCATTAGACGAAGAGGGGGCCTGCAATCTTCCCCCACTGCCTGATGATGACGACGATTGGCCAGAGACACCTCCAGCGGAGAGCGCAGGGACACCTGGAGGTGCATCGCCGGTGAGATTGTCCCCTCACCACAGGACTTGGGGCTCATGGGCCGAGATCCCGTCGGAGGAGTCTGCTGTGAGTACCCCGCTAGAGACGGGCTTTTCTTCCTCCTCCAGCCCCGAGGCCATATCTCGATCAAGCTTGCCAAGTGCATGACCGTGCTCTCCAAAATTGCCGCAATGGGTGTTCGGAGATGATCCGGAGCTGATCGAGTACATGCACAGAGTACTTCAACCATTACCTGGGAAGCCACTCCCACCAATCCCAACTGCAGAAAAAGAAAGGGCCCGTCAAAGAGCCGAGCTGGCCAAATTGATGCAAAAGCTAAAGGCCCGACACAAAGAACTCTAAGCCCCCAAGCACGCGCATTTGCCCCATGAAGAGAAAGTACAGTGGCAAGAAAACACCAAAGAAATGGAGGCATTGTACATTCGTAAATGGGATCAACCCCCGAGAAGGGGAGGAGCCTTTAGAAAGAAGAAGAGCAACTGTGGCCAAGTTCGACAATGTCAGAGGTTATGGGACACTTCTTGACTGCCACACTGGGCAGACCATCCTCGTAAACCGGCGAGCAGTGCAAAGGCCATATCTCCATAAGAAGTTCTACACCTTGGAGGTGGGTGAGATTGTAGAGTACACCCCCGTCCAGAGCCTTCGTGGAGAATGGGCTGCAGCAGTCACCAGACCAACAGCCCCAACACAGCTTCCCTTCAAATATTTTCCGTCAACTGATTGGTAGTCCGATCCCTTCAACTTGAGGCCGAAAAGGTCTGCTCCTAAAGCCTCCACCAGCGTACCCAAGGAGGAGGAGCCTCAACAGCCAAGATCATCTTCTGTGTACAGAAAAGAGTCAAGTTCTTCATCTTCTACATACCGCCGAGAGTCAAGTTCTGCACAGGGATGAAGAAAGTAGGCCAAAGTTGCAGCCACCCAAGTCAGTACCTGGACCCTCTCAGAGCAGTGAGAGTTTGTCTGACCCTGGGGCACCAACATATGTACCTGGGCCCCCTCGGAGCCATGAGAGTTTGCCTGTTCCTGAGGTACTAACGGAAGGGTCATGGGTCCATCCTAGTTTGGGGATGGTACTCAAGCCCTATTGCCCCACTTACATTCCGGCTAGTAAGCCTATAGCCTCTTTGAATCCTACCGTCAACCACTCCACCCTCACCAATGTGGTGTGGCAGAGCTATGTTAATTCCACTCCTGCCCCTGATGTTGGCAGGTACAGAGGAACCCAGAGAGGCACTAGAAGAGTGAGGAAGAACATCCTCTAAAGAGACTCTAAAGTAACGTCCTGTTGTTTCTTGTGTTAACCACTTTTATTTTGCAGCAACCAACTTCAAGAATTGTGCCTAGCAGGACTGTGCTAAGATTGTTTCAGTTTAAAGTTCAGCAACGTAACCACTAAGCTTGTGCCTGACTATTAAGTCAAGAGACTTCTAGCCAGTAGGAGATTCATTAAGGACTGTACCCGGCTGAGTTGTGGTTAAGACCGTGTTTACCTTTCCCTTTAATTGGACTCCTAGTGTAGGTGGACTGCTGATCCTTACACGCCACTTTGTATATTTCCCTTTAATTGGGCTCCTAGTGTAGGTGGACTGCTGATCCTTACACATCTGGACTGCTGATCCTTACACATCTGTTTTATGTATGTACCAGCAGCTTCTTAAGAACTCTTATGCTAAATGTTGCACTTACCAGGTGAATGCGCCTGAACCCTGTTGGAGTGTTGATGATTGTGTAAATTGTATAATGGATATGTATATGTTTTTTTGTACACAGGAAGGTATCCTCGTGTCTGTGTACATAAAAAATAGGTAAGGGTTGTACATAGAAAGATAGTCTAATGTCTATGTACATAAAAAGTGAGTCAGAGCTGTACACGAAAAATGTCAGTGTGTTGTACGTGTATACTCAACATTAAAAACGTAAATAATTCTTGTACATACAAATGTATAAAAAGCTAAAGGTGTTTAGTAGTTACTAAATAGGTGACACCCCGGCTCCCCCGAGGGTAGTATTATTGCTGTCGCCAATCGCTAGCACCTGTCTCAACAAAAATAATAGGTTAAGATTACCCTTAAAATAGTACTTGCATACATAGTACTCTAGATTAAACACTTAAAAGTACTACCTCAATCTATTTCAGTACATACACAAAAATAAAATATATCTCACTTAAGAAAACACTTTAGAGATTGTAGCCTATTGTAATTCAATTCCTGCCACTGTTAGGTACACTTCTGCTTCTCTTTCTTTGCGTGTGTGAGATGCTCTACCTGGCCAGTAGGTGCTCTTGCGAGCTAACAAATGAAACACGTAATTCTTAAAGTAACCTAGGTAGGTTATGTGAAGTGCTCTAGGGGTAAGTAGCATGTAGCTGATAGACCCTAGCAGCCAATCTTACTGTGACCTAGCATCCGGCTAGCCAGTATACCTTATGTGTACTAACAGGAAACTCATTGTTGGCGAATAAAATGTGTGAGATAATAAAATTGTTTAGTCAGCTTGAAACTAAAGGTATAAAGAGCTGTGTTAATGTTTAGTTAGCCTCATAAAGATGTGTACAGAGCTAATAAAGTGTCTTAGAAACTAGAAACTAAATGTTAGATAGCTGCCTAATTGTCTAGTAAGCTTTAAAATGTATAGTAAGCTTAATAGAAATGTTTTAGAAGCTAGAAACTAAAGGTCTAGATAGCTTCATAATTATTTGGATAGCTTCATAATTGCTTAGATAACATAAGTGTCTTAGAAGCCTTCTTAAATGTCTAGTAGGATTACTAGTCTACAAAATGTTTAAATGCCTAGCAAATGTCTGGTAGGTTTAAAAGTACCTAATGTGTATAAAAGTTTGTCAGGATATAGATTCTGTCTAGTTAGAAATCCTGCTCAAGTCTCTCCTAGTTCCTCTGCCTTAGAGGACAGGCATCAGGGTCGACTTATTTTAAGTAAGGGGGTTTGTGGTGTCCCGGCACCTAATTGCATCTCTTGCCTTGTGGTGAGGTCCCCAAAGTCAGAGTCCCTAGGTGTAGGTGGGTTCTTCATCCTTAGCTAGCCCCTTGTCACCCCTTTTGTAATTAAAATTATTTAAATTTAATGTGTATATATTTGTATAGTAAGTGTACTTACCTAGTTAGTGTCGCAGGACCTGCGGGTAACGTGATGCGTTCCAAAGACTCTATGGTTTCTGTGTATAGGACCTTTGGAGGAAGTCAGGTGTTCACCCATCAGGCTATGTTACGGTGAGTGACAGCTGACCATGGACCAATCCAAAAAGGCCCCGCCCCTGCCCATATAAGGGCGAGGCGTCCATGTTTCGCTCTCTTGTTCCTGGGCTGTTGACAGGGAAGGATCTGCACTGCTGTCATGAGTGAGTTTAGGCCCGTGCCTTGTGGCGACGGCTGATCTTTACTAAACTGGGAGTGTAATCAATCCCTACGCACTCTGCAAGATCACCGGACCATATCTAACCCCTAAATCCGGATGGATCTTCGCAAATTACCCTAAATTCTGAGACTTATATAAAAAGTCAAGGTGCGCAACAACTGTCAGTCACTGAGGTGTATGGAGACTGTATTAATGAGACTGTTACTGTGCATTGGATGTACCGCAAGTCTTTAAGTAAAGTTTATCCAAGTTCAAGTTCAACTACCTTCAGTCATTATTTGCATGCACCTATAGTTACTGGGAAGGGCGGCGATAGGACGGAGATTTACCTCAGCATACTAGCCCTCAGCCTGGCGTCACGAGTGATTGGGTTAACCTTAACCCCTGATATACTGAAGCAACACCCTGACTACACTACCCCTACCCCAGAGGCCTATCACATATGCGGTATGCACTTATGGAGGGGAAGACAATGCGCTCCAGTATGCTTAAAACAGTATTTGTGTACAACACCAGCAGGTGTGTACTTTTGGCAGGCCTTTCACAGTATCTAGACCCTTAAGACTTTAACAGGAACAAAATGTTACACCACTTAGATGTACGTATGTGGTGTACCATTTTGTTCCTGTTATAGTCTTAAGGACCTAGATACTGTGAAAGGCCAGCCAAAATTACACACCTGCTAGTGTTCTAGACAAATACTGTTTTAAGTGTACTGGAGCACATTGTCCTCCCCTCATATAACCACTAAGTATGTCAGGCAGAGAAGTGCCAGGACGTGCACAGAGGAGTTGCAGAGGCCTAAATTCATCAGGCAGAGGTCGCAGCAGACTAGGGGCGAGTGGCAGCAGGAGTCGCAGCGAGAGGCCTGAGCTCCTGGTATCAGCTAGCGGTCGTGTCTAGACCAGCAACCCATCTGCCGTCATCTATTGGTTAACATGGTAATCCACTTCCTCACAAGTGACATCTGACACCCCCAGTTAACAGATGGTGGGTTCCTCAGACACAACCCTCAGTTGGCATGGCCCGGGAGCAGTTCCTGTTGTCCCATTGCCTCTGTCCTGGGCTGTCCCCTACCCCACAGAAGTATCTTATGCTGTGGGTGCAGCTCCACTATTTAGTGAGGTCGATCTAGAAAATAGTCAGCAGCTACTGCCCAGCCAAGAAGTGGAGGAGACATCCGCCGCTTCCTCCACTATGAGGACAGTGGTGTGGGAGGTGGTGTTGCGATCGTTCAGGCTCCTAAAGCAGACACTGTTTAGGAACCTTAGGAGGACATCAGTGACGTGCAGACACAACTTGATGATGATGAAGCCCATCGCACTTGGGAGCCGGGTGCCGAAGGGGCTTCATCATCATCAGGAGAAGAGAGTTGCAGGTTGCCCGTGAGGCAGCAGCTGAGCCAGCAAGGTGGTAGCATGGTTGGCAGTCAGCATGGTGGCAGAAGTGGAAAGTCTGGAGCCAAACGTGCCAGGGTAGACCACCTGCTTCGCAATAGTCTACCTTCCTGAGAGGTAGTGAAACGGGTTCCTGGAGACGGCAACAGTAGCAATCAGTGCGGACTGTTGGTGGGAAAATCAGCTACTCGGTGGTGTGGCAGTTTTTCATCAAGCATCCAAAGGATGTTAACCTGGCCACATGCAAGATGTGTCGGCAGAAGGTGAAGTGTGGCCAGGGTCCCAATGTTGGCACCACGGCCCTGCGTCAACATATGCAGAGTCACCATGAAATGGCCTGGGAGAACCGTGGCTCCGATGTGGTGATCCAGCCTGCTGCATCACCCAGTGGCACGCTACTTCTTGTTTCAGCCAGCCAAGGCTCCACCACCACAGCCGAAGGGAGCTGTGTGTCATACCCATCTTCTGTCACTCCAGATGCTCCTGCTCCTCCTACTTGGAGTCAGTGATTCCTCCAGCAATCCATTGGCAAAGCCATATCCAGGAGACAACAGTATACGCCCACTCATCCAACGGCTCAGAAGCTGAAGGTGCTCCTGTCCAAGTTGCTAGTGCTGCAGTACCTCCCTTTTCAAGTGATGGCTTTTGAAGAGCCGAGGTGGAGAGTCCTTAGCCGTCATTTCTTTGCGAAGAAGGCAGTACCAGCAGTACCTGCACAATTTTGTGGAACAGAAGGTGGGCCAGTCCTTGCGCCTGTCGGTGTGTATTAAAATGCATGGCAGCGCTGACGTGTGGAGCTGTAACTACAGTCAGGGACAATACGTGTCCTTTACGGCCCACTCGGTGAATGTGGTTCCTGCACAGCCACAACAGCAACTTGGATAGGTCACGCCGCTTCCTCCTCCACGCTCTCAGGCCGTTGGTCCTGTGACAGTGTGCGGCTCTGCCTCCTCATCCTCCACCTTGTCCTCGGCCTCCACTGCATGGACAAGTCTCAGTGCCCCTCCAGCATACCATGTGTGCAAGGTATGGCGGTGTCACGCTGTTCTTCACATGGTTTGCCTTGGCGAATGGAGTCACACAAGGAAGGAACTGCTTAAAGTTATTCATCAAGAAATTGAATCATGGCTTACAATGGGAAGAACAAGGAAGACCGAGACATGCGCCCTGCATGGCACATGTGTTCAATCTGGTTGTCAAGCAGTTCCAGAAGTTTTCCCCCCATTTGCAAGACATCCTAACAATGGGAAGGAAACTTTGCATGCACTTCAACCACTCGTACACCTCAAAGCATACCCTCCTTGAGCTGCAGCGTCAGTACGGTATCCCCCCCTCCCACGCCCCCTCCCATAGACTTGCATTAAGGGGGTGGGGCATGATGCCATGAGGGGCAGGGCTATGATGTCACGAGCTCCCGGCGACGGCTCTAAGCATTCAGAACATTTTGTTCCAAAAGCTGAGCAGCGGAGTACCCCTTTACGGTCATAGTTTTATAAATAGGCTTAAATATGGAGGTAGAGAAAGATCTAGAGATTACGTTCCAAGAGTACAGTATGTTATGCGTACATTTTGGCAGACGTCCCGGACATACAGTATACCATCTTTGTGATACGTCTCATATGGAGCAGCTGGGGCAGCATTGCAACATCTTCACAACAGCTTCCCCTTACAATACGCCATGAGATGTAGCAGAGTCCAGAGAACACACTGGGGGAGATCTATCAAAACCTGCGCAGAGGAAAAGTTGCTGAGTTGCCCATAGCAACCAATCAGATTGCTTCTTTCATTTTTAACAAGGCCTCCGCAAAATGAAAGAGATCTGATTGGTTTCTATGGGCAACTGGGCAACTTTTCCTCTGGACAGGTTTTGATAAATCTCCCCCCACTGTCCTTATAATGACACATCACTAGAGGCATAGATTCCCCTATATGTCTCCACATCATCCCAGCAGGGTATAGAAGGGTTAATAAATGTTCTGTATTATACTATTCCTGTATTATCTGCCCTAGAGGGGCCCCACTGATGTAAGACCATGAGGAATGTCCAATACTGCAAAGTCATTTCCCTTTGAAATGCTGAAACGTACAGCTATATGTATACATTTAGGGAAAAGTAGACGGCAAGAAAAGACAAGAAAAAAATCATCTGTGAGATAATGTATTGTAGTCATCGGGATGACATGAAAGATAAACACAAATTAACTTAAGAATAGTTATTAATATATATACAGGAGGCAATAATATAGTAGTTATATTCTTATATATAGGAGCAGTATTATAGTAGTTATATTATTGTATATAGGAGACAGTATTATAGTAGTTATATTCTTGTATATAGGAGCAGTATTATAGTAGTTATATTCTTGTATATAGGGGCAGTATTATAGTAGTTATATTCTTGTATATAGGAGCAGTATTATAGTAGTTATAGTCTTGTATATAGGAGCAGTGTTATAGTAGTTATATTCTTGTATATAGGAGGCAGTATTATAGTAGTTATTCATACAATGGCAAGTAGAAATGAAGGTAGACGGACGACTCACCCGGGTAGCAAAAGTATCTTCTTTTATTCAAGGCTTGCAGCTTAAAATAACAGCAGGTTCAGGGGGGTCTGTCAGCAGGAACGCAGGGCTGTGGAGTGCAACGACCGTATCGCTTCGGACTGAAGCTTCTTCCGGCCTCCAACAGGTGTTCTACGTCCTGCTGTGATTTAAAACCAGGTATGTGCGGAAGGGGGGAGGGGCCTTCACCTAGACAAAAAATCACCTACGTGCTGACATAATGTTAAAAACATTCTTAGCGAATTTACAAAAATGGGCTAAATTCTGCCCTATCATTAAGTCCCGCTGGTCCGAGGGCTCCAGTTCTGAGTATCCAGCGGGTTTCCATTTGTATAAGAATATTTTCTCTATTACCTCCTTCTTTCGGGGGAGGGATGCGCTGGATCCCAAAGAACTTTAGAGCCCTGGGATCATTTTCATGCTCTTCCTTCATATGTTTAATTAGTTTTGGGACTCCTTTCCCTGATTTCAGAGAGTAAATGTGTTCTCTGTATCTGGTAGACAATTGCCTTTTCGTTTTTCCGATGTAGAATCGGGCACAAGGACACATTAACCCATACACTACATGTGTACTTTTACATGTTATGACTTCTCTGACAGTGATATCTCTTCCTCCTAGGTTTACAAAATTCACTTTCATATTCTGAGAGCAGTGTGAACATTGACCACAGGCGTAATTGCCTGGGGGAAGGGAACTGGTCAGCCAATCTTTTCTATCTTTCTGTGCGATTTCTTTGCGTTTTTTAATTTTTTTAATGTTATCTCTGATTGTGCTGTTTTTCCTAAATGTTATTAAAGGTTTATTTTTGGCTACTATTTTCAAGTCTTCATCCTGTTCTAATATTTTCCAATTGTTGTGTATAGCTTTAGTGATTATATTATTTATGGGAATATTTGCAAATGAGAAGGTGAATCTTTTATTCCCTGTATCTTGAATATTAGATGTTTTTTGTTTGTTAACTAACAGATCTTCTCTTTTCTTTTTATCTGCCTTCTCATAGGCTTGCTGTATGAGTTTTTCAGGATATCCTCTTTTTCTCAGCCTTTCTTTTAATTCTTCTGCCTGTATTTCGTATTTATATTCATGTGTATTAATTCGTTTTAGCCGAATAAATTGGCTATATGGCAGACCCTTTTTTACATGATGAGGGTGGGAGCTTTTAAAATGGAGTAAAGTATTTCTTGCTATTTTCTTTCTATAGCCTGTCACTGATATCTTATTGCCTTCAATATTTATTTCTGTGTCTAGGAATTCCAAACTTTTGTTGCCATATACTGCTGTGAAAAACATATTATAGGAATTGACCTCATTTAAGTATTTCACAAATTCATGACATTTTTCTTCTGTGTCACTCCACACTATTATAATGTCATCTACGTAACGCTTGAAAAAGCGCACGTATTGCAGATAGGGATTATTATCAAGTATTATATACCCCAAAGCAGAAATTAACATTTCTTTAGAAGAAAAAATAGCAATAGAGAAAATCGCATCAAGGGATGACATAACTATTACAAGAGCTGATAAAGGCGGCTCGATAGTAGTTATGTATACTGAAGATTACAACAAAGAAGCTCTCAAACAGTTAAACAACACCACCACATATATCAAATTAAAAGGGGACCCCACACCTAAAATTATCAGTGCACTTAAAACATTTCTTAGGGTTCAAGTAGACAAAAATATTTTGAGTAAAAAAACTGCAGAAAAATTGCTTCCAATTGCCCCCAAACCAGCTAAGTGGTACATTATACCAAAAGTACACAAAACATTATGCCAACCCCCAGGTCGCCCCATCATAGCGGGCATAGGGTCCAGTACTGAATACTTGTCCCAATACATTGATTGGTTATTGCGTCCCATGCTGATTAGCACCAGGACATATTTAAAAGACACCACCCACCTGATAACCTCCATCCAGTCCTTTCACATTCTACCACATGACACTTTAGGGAGTATCGATGTAGAAAGCCTGTATACCCGTATCCCGTTGGATACGGGTATACAGGCCATCCGATACTTCCTAACTAAAACAGGTAAAACCAACCATTTTGTTAATTTTGTATGTGAAGCTCTCCACTTCGTACTAACAAATAACACGTTTAAATACGACTCCCAGTGGTACCAGCAATGTACTGGTACCGCGATGGGGACCCCGGTTTCCTGTACATTCGCAACACTTTTTTTAGCTGCATTTGAAGATCAATATATTTTTTCTGATAATAATCCCTATCTGCAATACGTGCGCTTTTTCAAGCGTTACGTAGATGACATTATAATAGTGTGGAGTGACACAGAAGAAAAATTTCATGAATTTGTGAAATACTTAAATGAGGTCAATTCCTATAATATGTTTTTCACAGCAGTATATGGCAACAAAAGTTTGGAATTCCTAGACACAGAAATAAATATTGAAGGCAATAAGATATCAGTGACAGGCTATAGAAAGAAAATAGCAAGAAATACTTTACTCCATTTTAAAAGCTCCCACCCTCATCATGTAAAAAAGGGTCTGCCATATAGCCAATTTATTCGGCTAAAACGAATTAATACACATGAATATAAATACGAAATACAGGCAGAAGAATTAAAAGAAAGGCTGAGAAAAAGAGGATATCCTGAAAAACTCATACAGCAAGCCTATGAGAAGGCAAATAAAAAGAAAAGAGAAGATCTGTTAGTTAACAAACAAAAAACATCTAATATTCAAGATACAGGAAATAAAAGATTCACCTTCTCATTTGCAAATACTCCCATAAATAATATAATCACTAAAGCTATACACAACAATTGGAAAATATTAGAACAGGATGAAGACTTGAAAATAGTAGCCAAAAATAAACCTTTAATAACATTTAGGAAAAACAGCACAATCAGAGATAATATTAAAAAAATTAAAAAACGCAAAGAAATCGCACAGAAAGATAGCAAAGATTGGCTGACCAGTTCCCTTCCCCCAGGCAATTACGCCTGTGGTCAATGTTCACACTGCTCTCAGAATATGAAAGTGAATTTTGTAAACCTAGGAGGAAGAGATATCACTGTCAGAGAAGTCATAACATGTAAAAGTACACATGTAGTGTATGGGTTAATGTGTCCTTGTGCCCGATTCTACATCGGAAAAACGAAAAGGCAATTGTCTACCAGATACAGAGAACACATTTACTCTCTGAAATCAGGGAAAGGAGTCCCAAAACTAATGAAACATATGAAGGAAGAGCATGAAAATGATCCCAGGGCTCTAAAGTTCTTTGGGATCCAGCGCATCCCTCCCCCGAAAGAAGGAGGTAATAGAGAAAATATTCTTATACAAATGGAAACCCGCTGGATACTCAGAACTGGAGCCCTCGGACCAGCGGGACTTAATGATAGGGCAGAATTTAGCCCATTTTTGTAAATTCGCTAAGAATGTTTTTAACATTATGTCAGCACGTAGGTGATTTTTTGTCTAGGTGAAGGCCCCTCCCCCCTTCCGCACATACCTGGTTTTAAATCACAGCAGGACGTAGAACACCTGTTGGAGGCCGGAAGAAGCTTCAGTCCGAAGCGATACGGTCGTTGCACTCCACAGCCCTGCGTTCCTGCTGACAGACCCCCCTGAACCTGCTGTTATTTTAAGCTGCAAGCCTTGAATAAAAGAAGATACTTTTGCTACCCGGGTGAGTCGTCCGTCTACCTTCATTTCTACTTGCCATTGTATGAAAGACTTTGTTCTTTATAGACGTAGACGCTCCCCATAGCACCTAGTACAGCAGGTCACACACCCCGGATAGTCCGGACAGGATAATTTGACTTACAGTCGAGTAGACAGTGCCTGGTGCTCTTCTCTCTATATTACAAACCTAATCTTGCATACCTTTAGCACATTGTGGCACGTCAAATATCTCGCACTAGAAATAAAGTCATACCTAACCATGCAAATGGACACTGTCCCGGATGAAGACCCGGAATTTGATATGGGGCGCAGGAACGCAGGAGCCTACTTCACGTCTTGCAACGTGCAAAGCGATTTACAACTGATTAGCACAAAATCCCTGGAACATAAAATCATGACTCTATCTGATAAAGAGACTCGTATATTTTGGACCATTAATTCCTTACAAGCTTACATAGACAGTGGACGTTCCCCCAGAGGTTTACGCATTTACAAACAACCTTCACAATTTCAAGAAAATAAAGAATTTGTTGCTGCATGGGAACAGGCGCATATTCAACACTCTCTCAAGCTTACACAACTCATTCTGGAGCAAAATCATTTGGAATACCAACAAGTAAAAACCGCATTGGAGGACGCCAAGTCTGAATACGCTACTAGAGTAAATGCAGAACAACAAAATAATTTTCTAAAAAACATAAAAAGAAAATTGTCATTATTACAAGCCGAGGTCAAAACAAGAAAACGAGATAAATTCCTACGAGACAAGGATGACTTCCAGCATAATAAAGTCTTCAATTGGAAAAAACCTAAAACACAAACCTATTACAACAAAAAACAAAAACCTAAAGCAGGAAATAATCCAACAAAGAAAAAGTCTGATTTTTGGACTTCGGATTCGGATTCTGCCCCAGAAGAGGTAGTAACAGAAACAAGCAGTAATATAAGGATGGAACCACAAGTCCCTTTAGGAAGACCACAAGAAGACATAAAAGGAGAAGGAGGCAGAGAAAACGCACCAGCTACAAAGAAAAGGGTGGTGACATGGCGCAAGACATAGAAGAGGAGGACAATGTAGTCAATTTAACTTCAGAGACACTAGATATCATCACTATAAGAGCTCTATCAAAAGGCCTTAATTTTGGCATCTTGGAAAACTTCCGAGAGGAAGATTTTGAAATCGATATACAGAAGGGCATCAGAAAAATTAATCTGCATAAGTTTTTCAGTAACAAAACTAATAAAAATGTCATAGAAGCACTAGAGGGAGAAAAGCAGTGTTACATAGGTCCTTTGGGATTTATTCCCAACCCACAATTAACCACACAAGATATAACTAACATACAGATCTTGAGTAATTTAGAATGTGAACAGGGACCTATAGACAGCTTATCTAATTCCATATTCACAGGGGGTAACCCCTCAACATTCTCCCCCCCAATTAGTCCAGGGAGTCCCCTTGAGCTTTTTAGAAAAGCAGTTACACAAGAGGTTAAAAGTATTATATACCCCAAAGCAGAAATTAACATTTCTTTAGAAGAAAAAATAGCAATAGAGAAAATCGCATCAAGGGATGACATAACTATTACAAGAGCTGACAAAGGTGGCTCGGTAGTAGTTATGTATACTGAAGATTACAACAAAGAAGCTCTCAAACAGTTAAACAACACCACCACATATATCAAATTAAAAGGGGACCCCACACCTAAAATTATCAGTGCACTTAAAACATTTCTTAGGGTTCAAGTAGACAAAAATATTTTGAGTAAAAAAACTGCAGAAAAATTGCTTCCAATTGCCCCCAAACCAGCTAAGTGGTACATTATACCAAAAGTACACAAAACATTATGCCAACCCCCAGGTCGCCCCATCATAGCGGGCATAGGGTCCAGTACTGAATACTTGTCCCAATACATTGATTGGTTATTGCGTCCCATGCTGATTAGCACCAGGACATATTTAAAAGACACCACCCACCTGATAACCTCCATCCAGTCCTTTCACATTCTACCACATGACACTTTAGGGAGTATCGATGTAGAAAGCCTGTATACCCGTATCCCGTTGGATACGGGTATACAGGCCATCCGATACTTCCTAACTAAAACAGGTAAAACCAACCATTTTGTTAATTTTGTATGTGAAGCTCTCCACTTCGTACTAACAAATAACACGTTTAAATATGACTCCCAGTGGTACCAGCAATGTACTGGTACCGCGATGGGGACCCCGGTTTCCTGTACATTCACAACACTTTTTTTAGCTGCATTTGAAGATCAATATATTTTTTCTGATAATAATCCCTATCTGCAATACGTGCGCTTTTTCAAGCGTTACGTAGATGACATTATAATAGTGTGGAGTGACACAGAAGAAAAATTTCATGAATTTGTGAAATACTTAAATGAGGTCAATTCCTATAATATGTTTTTCACAGCAGTATATGGCAACAAAAGTTTGGAATTCCTAGACACAGAAATAAATATTGAAGGCAATAAGATATCAGTGACAGGCTTTAGAAAGAAAATAGCAAGAAATACTTTACTCCATTTTAAAAGCTCCCACCCTCATCATGTAAAAAAGGGTCTGCCATATAGCCAATTTATTCGGCTAAAACGAATTAATACACATGAATATAAATACGAAATACAGGCAGAAGAATTAAAAGAAAGGCTGAGAAAAAGAGGATATCCTGAAAAACTCATACAGCAAGCCTATGAGAAGGCAGATAAAAAGAAAAGAGAAGATCTGTTAGTTAACAAACAAAAAACATCTAATATTCAAGATACAGGGAATAAAAGATTCACCTTCTCATTTGCAAATACTCCCATAAATAATATAATCACTAAAGCTATACACAACAATTGGAAAATATTAGAACAGGATGAAGACTTGAAAATAGTAGCCAAAAATAAACCTTTAATAACATTTAGGAAAAACAGCACAATCAGAGATAATATTAAAAAAATTAAAAAACGCAAAGAAATCGCACAGAAAGATAGCAAAGATTGGCTGACCAGTTCCCTTCCCCCAGGCAATTACGCCTGTGGTCAATGTTCACACTGCTCTCAGAATATGAAAGTGAATTTTGTAAACCTAGGAGGAAGAGATATCACTGTCAGAGAAGTCATAACATGTAAAAGTACACATGTAGTGTATGGGTTAATGTGTCCTTGTGCCCGATTCTACATCGGAAAAACGAAAAGGCAATTGTCTACCAGATACAGAGAACACATTTACTCTCTGAAATCAGGGAAAGGAGTCCCAAAACTAATGAAACATATGAAGGAAGAGCATGAAAATGATCCCAGGGCTCTAAAGTTCTTTGGGATCCAGCGCATCCCTCCCCCGAAAGAAGGAGGTAATAGAGAAAATATTCTTATACAAATGGAAACCCGCTGGATACTCAGAACTGGAGCCCTCGGACCAGCGGGACTTAATGATAGGGCAGAATTTAGCCCATTTTTGTAAATTCGCTAAGAATGTTTTTAACATTATGTCAGCACGTAGGTGATTTTTTGTCTAGGTGAAGGCCCCTCCCCCCTTCCGCACATACCTGGTTTTAAATCACAGCAGGACGTAGAACACCTGTTGGAGGCCGGAAGAAGCTTCAGTCCGAAGCGATACGGTCGTTGCACTCCACAGCCCTGCGTTCCTGCTGACAGACCCCCCTGAACCTGCTGTTATTTTAAGCTGCAAGCCTTGAATAAAAGAAGATACTTTTGCTACCCGGGTGAGTCGTCCGTCTACCTTCATTTCTACTTGCCATTGTATGAAAGACTTTGTTCTTTATAGACGTAGACGCTCCCCATAGCACCTAGTACAGCAGGTCACACACCCCGGATAGTCCGGACAGGATAATTTGACTTACAGTCGAGTAGACAGTGCCTGGTGCTCTTCTCTCTATATTACAATTATAGTAGTTATATTCTTGTATATAGGAGCAGTATTATAGTAGTTATAGTCTTGTATATAGGAGCAGTATTATAGTAGTTATATTCTTGTATATAGGAGCAGTATTATAGTAGTTATATTCTTGTATATAGGAGCAGTATTATAGTAGTTATATTCTTGTATATAGGAGCAGTATTATAGTAGTTATATTCTTGTATATAGGAAGCAGTATTATAGTAGTTCTATTCTTGTATATAGGAGTAGTATTATAGTAATTATATTCTTGTATATGGGAGCAGTATTATAGTAGTTATATTCTTGTATATAGGAGACAGTATCATAGTAGTTATATTCTTGTATATAGGAGCAGTATTATAGCAGTTATATTCTTGTATATAGGAGCAGTATTATAGTAGTTATATTCTTGTATATAGGAGCAGTATTATAGTAGTTATATTCTTGTATATAGGAGCAGTATTATAGTAGTTATATTCTTGTATATAGGAGCAGTATTATAGTAGTTATATTCTTGGATATAGGAGCAGTATTATAGTAGTTATATTCTTGTATATAGGAGCAGTATTATAGTAGTTATATTCTTGGATATAGGAGCCAGTATTATAGTAGTTATATTCTTGTATATAGGAGCAGTATTATAGCAGTTATATTCTTGTATATAGGAGCAGTATTATAGTAGTTATATTCTTGTATATAGGAGCAGTATTATAGTAGTTATATTCTTGTATATAGGAGCAGTATTATAGTAGTTATATTCTTGGATATAGGAGCAGTATTATAGTAGTTATATTCTTGTATACAGGAGCAGTATTATAGTAGTTATATTCTTGTATATAGGAGCAGTATTATAGTAGTTATATTCTTGTATATAGGAGGCAGTATTATAGTAGATATACTCTTGTATATAGGAGCAGTATTATAGTAGTTATATTCTTGTATATAGGAGCAGTATTATAGTAGTTATATTCTTGTATATAGGAGGCAGTATTATCGTAGTTATATTCTTGTATATAGGAGGCAGTATTATAGTAGTTATATTCCTTGTATATAGGAGACAGTATTATAGTAGTTATATTCTTGGATATAGGAGCAGTATTATAGTAGTCATATTCTTGTATATAGGTAACAGTATTATAGTAGTTATATTCTTGTATATAGGAGCAGTATTATAGTAGTTATATTCTTGTATATAGGAGCAGTATTATAGAAGTTATATTCTTGTATATAGGAGCAGTATTATAGTAGTTATATTCTTGTAGTTATATTCTTGTACATAGGAGCAGTATTATAGTAGTTATATTCTTGTATATAGGAGCAGTATTGTAGTAGTTATATTCTTGTATATAGGAGGCAGTATTATAGGAGCAGTATTATAGTAATTATATTCTTGTATATAGGAGCAGTATTATAGTAGTTATATTCTTGTATACAGAAGCAGTATTATAGTAGTTATATTCTTGTATATAGGGGCAGTATTATAGTAGTTATATTCTTGTTTATAGGAGCAGTATTATAGTAGTTATATTCTTGTATACAGGAGGTAGTATTATAGTAGTTATATTCTTGTATATAGGAGCAGTTTTAAAGTAGGTATATTCTTGTACATAGGGGGCAGTATTATCGTAGTTATATTCTTGTTTATAGGAGGCAGTATTATAGTAGTTATATTCTTGTATAAAGGAGGCAGTATTATAGTAGTTATATTCTTGTATATAGGAGCAGTATTATAGTAGTTATATTCTTTTATATAGGAGCAGTATTATAGTAGTTATATTCTTTTACATAGGAGCAGTATTTTAGTAGTTATATTCTTTTACATAGGGAGCAGTGTTAAAGTAGTTATATTCTTGCATATAGGAGCAGTATTATAGTAGTTATATTCTTTTACATAGGAGCAGTATTATAGTAGTTATATTCTTGTACATAGGGAGCAGTATTATAGTAGTTATATTCTTGTATATAGGAGCAGTATTATAGTAGTTATATTCTTGTACATAGGGAGCAGTATTATAGTAGTTATATTCTTGTATATAGGAGCAGTATTATAGTAGTTATATTCTTTTACATAGGGAGCAGTATTGTGGACAGTGGAGCTTTTTGACTGTAGATTCAGCCCAGTTCATTTATTTTTTGAAGTCCTTGGAGAGAAGAAGCCATGTTCAGATATATACTCATGGGAGGGAGGAGGCGTCCCTCTTCCTTAATGATTTAGGCTCCATTGCTGCGGCATAGATTGCCTCCATGGTCCATGCGACCTTTATTTTCCCAGTTGTACCATTACCACCTGAGCTGCAGTAAAGCTAGTTTACGCTCTGAGCCCTTCCATTGTGCATTTTACCTCTGTATTTCCCACTCAGCTTATTTTTGCTGGGAATATCTATTACCGTCAGTTAATTTTCCTGTCAAATTTAATTCTACGATCTCTTTAATATATTACGTTTGCACGAGCTTAATACCGCAATAACACTTTTAGGAAATTAATTTTGCAGAAAATCATTTCCTCAAACTGAAACAATGGCGTGCCACAAATGTGTCATCTACTATACACGTATCCATTCTATTATGTAAAGCAGGCGCCGGCTTCATCAACATGCACGGCCATATTTGCATAAACCTAATATAGCTAAGTGCAGGGTTTTGTCGCCTTCGGTAATTATTGCTGAGGATATAATTAAAATAAATACAAACAAGAAATAGCGAGAAAGTTAATCAAATTGACTTAGGGAACACAGCGCCATAAAGGAGCTTGGATACGCTGCCAAGTGCATGTAAGGCCTCATGTGCATCGCGTAAGGAACCTCGAGTGTCTTCTCCACTTTGGACAATTTCTACTTGTTACAATGGCCCCTTGATAATACAGTAAAAAAAAAAAAGACCCATTGTCCAAAAATACATTCAATGCAAACAAATATGGAAAATGAACATATCTCATAAGCACAACTGACGCATTTCGGACAAGATTCAGTAGGCCAACATAGATGAGCATCTAATCGGCAGGTTTAAAGGGGAACTCTGCCCTAGACATCTTATACCCTATCCAAAAGGATAGGGAATAAGATGTCTGATCGCAGGGGACCCCTGCGATCTCGGCTGCGGCACCCCAGACATCCGGTGCATGGAGCAATCGTCGCTCCCTGCCAGATGACTGGTGATGCGGGGGCGGAGGCTCGTATTGCCACGGCCATGCCCCCTCAATGCAAGTCTATTGGAGAAGGTGTGGCGGTTGTGACAGCCGCCACACTCTCTCCCATAGACTTGCATTGTGATGTTACTGCCACGCCCCCTCAATTCAGGTCTATGGGAGGGGGCGTGACGCCCCCTCCCATAGACCTGAATTGAGGGTGCGTGGCAGTAATATGACGAGTCTCCGGTGCTGCACCTGACACTCTAAACGAACGCCGGGTGCAGCAGGGAGATCGCGGGGGTCCTGCCGCACCGTGCCGTCCCCAGCAAGAAACCGCGGCAGACACGCCCCCTCCATGTATCTCTATCCCTGCGATCTATAACTTATCCCCTATCCTTTGGATAGGGGATAAGTTATTTTCCACTACAGTATTCCTTTAAAGAAACACTCTGCAGTTTTTTAGCTGTATTAAATGTTTATTTCAGTACATCAATTATTTTCTCATGCTGCGTACATTTCAAATGAATCATCTGGCTTTGCAGAGAGAGGAGGTGGAGTTTCATCACTGACATTCACCTAATAAGACCAACCAAATCACCTGGCTAGACTCCAGCAACCAGAAGGTTAAACTGCTGAGACTCATAAGTGGGTTAAGATCAGTTCACATTATTTGCAGTTTTGTTTATTCAAAGTGTGTTTTTTTTAGAGATATGTTACCATACTATAAGCAGAAAGTGATTTGACCTATATTCACAATTGAGATTTGTTCAGGCTGTGTTCACATGTTGCATTTTTTTAAGGTTTTAAACATGTTTTTGTTGCAAATTTCCAAAATTGTTTTAAAAGTGACACATTTTTACAACAATTTGCGCAATGGCAGTGAATAGCACAATAGCAATAGCTCAAAATAAAAACAGCAAAAATGCAACGTGTGAAGACAGTCTCAGAAGAGGTGTGTAACTACTATTCCATAGAGATAGCAGCAGCAGTATACAGATAGAACTGGAGGGGAGGTGTATAACTACTATACATCCTGATCTCATATAGATAGCAGCAGCAGTATACAGATAGAACTGGAGGGGAGGTGTATAACTACTATACATCCTGATCTCATATAGATAGCAGCAGCAGTATACAGATAGAACTGGAGGGGAGGTGTATAACTACTATGCATCCTGATCCCATAGAGATAGCAGCAGCAGTATATAGATAGAGCTGGAAGGGAGGTGTATCACTACTACACATCCTGTTCTCATATAGATAGCAGTAGCAGTATACAGAGAGAGCTGGAGGGGAGGTGTATAACTACTATATATATCCTACTATATATACTATATGAGTATGTTTTTAGATACAAAAAAAAAAAAACTATTCACTGGACAACCCCTTAAAGGGGTATTCCAGGAAAAAATTGTTTTTTATACAATAACTGGCTCCAGAAAGTTAAATAATTATCAGCTGCTGAAGTTGAGTTGCTCTTTTTTGACTGACAGCAGTGCTCTCTGCTGACACCTTTGCTATGGGGATTTGCTTCTACTCTGGACAGTTCCCGAGACACGTGTCATCAGAGAGCACTTAGACAGAAAAGAACAACTCAACTTCAGCAGCTCATAAGTACTGAAAGGATTAAGATTTTTTAATAGAAGTAATTTACAAATCTAACAATTCCAAATGCAGAGAAAAAGACAGCTCCGGCACAGCTCCGGCACAGCTCTATACATACTATACATCCTGTTCTCATATAGATAGCAGTAGCAGTATACAGAGAGAGCTGGAGGGGAGGTGTATAACTACTATATATATCCTGATCCCATAGAGATAGCAGCAGTATACAGATAGAGCTGGTGGTGTAGTTCTCAAGAAATCAGCTGACCCAGGACTGACCACTTCCTCTGGCACATTAAGCACTGTGATTTTCTTTAGATCAGACTGGTGATCACATGACCCAGTTACAGTAATAAACCACGTGGATGCAGCTGTGGTGGAATGAAACAGATGGTGCTGTAGGACTGGTGCTTATGAGTGTGTATGATATGAGCAAAAAATTTATACCTGGAGTGCTTTATGATTATCTGTAAGTGGTTCAAAGTGGTAGTTTAGTTTTCCAGTTCTGGGGTCCCAGTTAATATAGTTTTTAGTAGAACAAAAATATTTACAAAAAGTTCAGCACTGAAAACACTATAGATGATACATTCAGGACTGAGCTTAAAGGGGTACTCCACTGGAATTTTTTTTTATTTTTTAAATCAACTGGGGCCAGAAAGTTAAACAGATTTGTAAATGACTTCTATATAAAAATCTTAATCCTTCTAGTACTTATCAGCTGCTGTATACTACAGAGGAAGTTCTTTTCTTTTTGAATTTCTTTTCTGTCTGACCACAGTGCTCTCTGCTGACACCTCTGTCCATGTCAGGAACTGTCCGGAGCAGGAGAGGTTTGCTATGGGGATTTGCTCCTTCTCTGGACAGTTCCTAAAAGGGACAGAGGTGTCAGCAGAGAGCACTGTGGTCAGAAAGAAAAGAAGTTGAAAAAGAAAATAACTTCCTGTGTAGTATATGGCAGATGATAAGTACTGGAAGGATTAAGATTTTTAAATAGAAGTCATTTACAAATCTGTTTAACTTTCTGGCACCAGTTGATTAAAAAAAAAAAAAAAAAAAAATGTTTTCCACCGGAGTACCCCTTTAATAAAACATGAAATGCTGTGAAATGTGACACGGCCCCTCTAATAGCCTCTCTATTCTTTGTGATTTACGTTGACGGCAGCGGCGCGGTGTCGATCGGCGGCGTAAATAGCACGTCAGCTGAAAAAGTAAATATTTTCCTTTCTGTCCCTACACCTATAATATATATATAAAAAAAAGAGCCTACAATCATCTTAATGTGAGCGACTGAATAATTCATGGAGAGGGGGGGGGATTAAAATTCATAAGGGAGACATTTAGGAAACCTCTCGGAGGAAATCATTTCTTTACATTGAAGGCCGGAGCCGTCTACCACCCAGGTTCACAGTCACACATTATTCTCCGCAGCATAAAGACGCTCATTGTCTCCGCTCAATCCCAGGAAAAGCAGAGTTTTCACAATCCAGAAACACAACTTGTCTAGAGTTACAAGTTCTTTCATATTCGCCTGATTTTTATGAATGTAGGAAACGTTCTCCTTCTGCAGCCTATTATTTTCTCCGCTCTTTGACACTATTTCTTTAAAGGGGTACTCCGCCCCTAGACATCTTATCCCCTATCCAAAGAATAGAGGATAAAATGTCTGATCGTGGGGCCCACCATCTCACCGCTCCACCCGGTGTTCGTTTAGAGCATCGGGTGCAGCGCTGGAGGCTCGTGATGTCACGGCCACGCCCCCTTAATGCAAGGCTATGGGAGGGGGCGTGACGGTTGTCATGCCCCCTCCCATAGACTTGCATTGAGGGGGCGTGGTCGTGACAACATGAGTGGGGCATGACCGCGACCGCCCTACATCGCCAGTCATCCGGCACCGGATGTCTGAGGTGCCACAGCCAAGATCGCAGGGGACCCCCACGATCAGACATCTTATCCCCTATCCAAAGGATAGGGGATAAGATGTCTAAGGGCGGAGTACCCCTTTAAGGATAAATTATAAGTTCTGTTGTGATTTATTTCTTCTTACATCTTTATAGTGGTACAAGTTTATTTTGGCTGATACCGAGATCCCAAACATTGTAGGCATAGGGGAAAATGATAAAACTCTGGCTACCTCCAGCCACCAATAGATGGCGCCTCCGAGCTTACTTTATACAGATTAAATACTTCTTTACAGTGCTGCTTTACAAGATTGTAGCAATACTGATGCTCAGTTTGGTAGGAGAAGTCTTTGGACTTTGTCATTGGAGCACAGATTGGAAACCAATAGCATTGATCTCTGATTATTTCGAATCAGGTTTTTTTTTTTTTTTTTTTTGGCTATATCATGCACACTCTTTATTACTAGTCATACAGTGCCATTTGTTTTATTCCAGCACAGCTGCATCCATGAGTTTTATTACTGTAACTGGGTCATGTGATCACCAGTCCGACCCATAAAAAAATTACAGTGTTTAATGTGTCAAAGGAAATGGTCAGTCCTGGGTCACCTGACTTTGTGTGGACTATAGGATCACATAGTCACCTATTAGATCTCTCCCAACAGCTCCCAGGCCCCTGCCAACAGCTCTCAGCTCTATCTATATACTGCTGCTATCACACGCTACATTTCTGGTGTTTTAAAAAAATTTTTCCCAGTTTTTTTTTTGATTCTCTCCCCAACAAATAGCAATAAAAAAAATCAATAACATTCATCTATCCTACTATGGTGCGAAAAATTACAACTTGTCCTGCCAAAATAACAAGCCATCTTACAAATGAATCCAAAGAAAAATTATGTGACAATGAAGAAAAAAAAATGCTGGGTCCTTAATTGAGTTGTCCAGAGATTTTCTTTTATTTCTAAAAACTGGTCTAGAAAAAAAAAACAAATAAATAGATAAAAATTTAATACATTTGATTTAGAATAAAAAATGTAAATAAATAATTTATCAATTAATTAATTCATCTTAAAGAGTACCTCTCATGATCGTGATAAATGTTATAATTCTCCCAGGTCACTGCCCCCCATCATGATAAACCACCCCCTGCCTTTATTTTAATTATTTGTTAGTTTTCTACCTTGATATCGCTCTGTATTTTCCAGACTGGGAAGGGGCGTTCCCCAGCAGGCGTGAAATCATCTGAAGCCATACAGGGGAGAACTTCCTCCCTCACTCTGCTACACACAGCCCAGAGCAGTTCAGTGAGAGATGAGCTATGATTGGATAAGGCTGCACACACACCCCTCAGCACTCCAGACTGCATTTCCTGATTTTGGACTTCTGCCAGGCCAACAGGAGTCCAAAGTCTGCGCAATATATGGGGGAAAATGTGTTCTGATCAAGTAGGGAGACACCTAGTGGAAGCTTTTTTAAACACAAATAAAACATAGAATAAAACATAGAAAACTTTATTTTTTAAACAAAGTACATTAGAAAGATTTTTTTATTAATCATAATAAGAGTGCAATAGCAAAAAAATTTTTAATGAGAGTTCTCATTTAAATATAAATAAATAATACATCTGTACTTACTTGTCCTAATCTCCCACTACTGCTGTTCCGCGCGTGCTCAGTTCCCACTGCTCACCACTGGTGACCGTTCTTCGCTAAGAAGTGGCTCAGCCAATCTTCGGCAGGTCACTGTTGCAGGAAGTGATTGGGTGAACAGGTATCAGCAAATGAGTATGTTTTTAGATACTAAAAAAAAAAACTATTCACTGGACAACCCCTTAAAGGGGTATTCCAGGAAAAAATAGTTTTTTATACAATAACTGGCTCCAGAAAGTTAAATAAATCTGTAAATTACTGTAATAAATCTTAATCCTTCCAATAATTATCAGCTGCTGAAGTTGAGTTGCTCTTTTCTGACTGACAACAGTGCTCTCTGCTGACACCTTTGCTATGGGGATTTGCTTCTACTCTGGACAGTTCCCGAGACAGGTGTCATCAGAGAGCACTTAGACAGAAAAGAACAACTCAACTTCAGCAGCTCATAAGTACTGAAAGGATTAAGATTTTTTAATAGAAGTAATTTACAAATCTAACAATTCCAAATGCAGAGAAAAAGACAGCTCCGGCACAGCTCAGTGCAAGCGTCCCATTCACACTGCGGTATCGCTCACCGCTAAGAAAGCACAGTCTAATGGTCCTGATACAAAGTATGCGGTGAGTGTGAACTCCGTCAAATGCTGGTGGTGCTGCACTAGTCAATATCACATCTTCTCCAAAGAACAAAGAAACGGAGCACTCACCTCCAATTTGCGGACACAAATGCAACTTTTATTGAGACTCACAGATTACAGGACACATGAGGACATCGGCGGGAGGGCAGATAGATGGAAGACACAAGCGGGGGGGTATTCTCACATGACAGTGGGCGCCTGCTGTGATGTGAGAATACCCCCCGCTTGTGTCTTCCATCTACCTGCCCTCCCGCCGATGTCCTGATGTGTCCTGTAATCTGTGAGTCTCAATAAAAGTTGCATCTGTGTCCGCAAATTGGAGGTGAGTGCTCCGTTTCTTTGTTCTTTGGAGAAGATGTAATTTACAAATCTGTTTAAAGGAGATATCCTGTGCTGAAAAACGTATCCCCAATCCTAAGGATAGGGGATAAGTTTCAGATCATGGGGGGGTCCGACCCCTGGGTCCCCCCGCAATCTCCTGTACAGGCCTCGGCTCGCTGTCCAGTAGCGGGTGTCGACCACCACACGAAGCGGTAGCTGACATGCCCCCTCAATACATCGCTATGGCAGAGATGGAGATTGCTGAAGGCAGCGCTCCGGCTCTGCCATAGAGTTGTATTGAGGGGGAGTGTCAGCCGCCGCTTCATGCGGTGGTCGACACGCCCCCTTCCCGCGGGCTGCCGTACAGGAGATCCTGGGGGGCCCAAGCGGTCGGACCCCCCGCGATCTGAAACTTAAGGATAGGGGATATGTTTTTCGGAACTGGATATGTTTTTCGGCACTGGAGCCAGTTGATATATAAAAAAGTTTCTCCTGGATAACCCCTTTAAAGGGGCACATGCACCTTTTGATATTTCATCTTACCCCTTTCTTTCAAACTTCTATTTGGTGGGTTTGGTGTTTGCCAGGCACCAGTACCAGGATGCAGGTTATTTCCTCCAGCATCTGCAAACCAAAGAGTTCAGTATAAGGGTGTGGTGAGATAAGCCTGCCAAGATAAGGTCTCCTGGCGCCAAAGACTAAGATGTCAGATATCACCCACACATGGAACTTGTTTTTCCTGTTCATCCCACACATGCTCGATTGTATTGATATTTGGGGTATCTGGAGGCCAAGTCATGTTACTGTTTCCGGAACAATGTCTGCAGGGTACCTGGGGCATTATCCTGCTGGGAGAGGACACTGCCATTAGGAGATTCTACTGCCATAAAGTGAGTCAGTACTATGTTTGAGTAGGTGGTATCTGTCCCAGTTACATCCACATGATGCCAGGACCCAATGGGGGGATTATTTATCAATAATGGTCTTGGCTAGATCCTTTTTGTTGTGTGTCTAGATGCGTTTTCTTTTTTTTTTTTTTTTTGAGGTGCTGCTCCAAATTTATCATATTGTCTACCGCTGCTTTCAGATCACGTCTACCTTGCTTCTGAGGAGCTTGTTTGTCTGTGTGTTTGCCTTTCTTTGTTTTAGTTTTAATTTAAGGTAAATTAAAGGGGTATTCCAGGAAAAAACTTTTTATTTATTTATTTATTTTTTTTTTAATATATCAACTGGCTCCAGAAAGTTAAACAGATTTGTAAATGACTTCTATTAAAAAATCTTAATCCTTTCAATAATTATCAGCTGCTGAAGTTGAGTTGTTCTTTTCTGTCTGGCAAAAGTGCTCTCTGCTGACATCTCTGTCTGTCTCGGGAACTGCACAGAGTAGAAGAGGTTTGCTATGGGGATTGGCTTCTAAACTGGGCGGTTCCCTGGACACGTGTCATCAGAGAGCACTTAGACAGAAAAGAACAACTCAACTTCAGCAGCTCATAAGTACTGAAAGGATTAAGAATTTTTTGATAGAAGTAATTTACAAATCAGTTTAACTTTCTGGAGCCAGTTGATATATATATATATATTTATAAAAAAAAAAAAAAGTTGTTTCCTGGAATACCCCTTTAATGTCTAAAAGAAGGTCTGCAAAGTTTGCAGGCCAGGAAAAAAAAAAAAAAAAACTTTATTGTTTGAGAGACGGAGGTTTTAGTTGAACGGGTATTTATTTAATAATTTTTTTGACCTTTCACCTTTTTTTATTTTATCATCACTTTGTCGGATATTTTTTTAAACTTAGGCACATGAAATTGTGAGATGTTGGCGATTGCTAATTATCTTAATGTTTCTTACATTTTTACCATTCCTTTTTTGGACCTTACTTAAAGGGGTACGCCACTGTTCAGAGTTTGGAACAAACTGTTCTGAACGCTGGAGCAGGTGCTGGGAGCTCGTGACGTCATAGCACCGCCCCTCATGACATCACGCCCCGCCCCCTCAATGCAAGTCTATGGGGCTTGCATTGAGGGGGCGGGGCGTGCTGTCATGAGGGGGCGGTGCTATAACGTCACAAGCTCCCGATGCCGGGTCCAGCATTCGGGACAGTTTGTTCCAAACTCTGAGCAGTGGCGTACCCCTTTAAGGAAAGCATGTGAAAATCAACCGGATTTACTTCACCTGTTGTATAAATAAAGTTTGTACAACATAATAGACATATTAGTACTGGATCTAATAGGACAGAAAGGGAAAGAAGGATGATGTACAGTAGAATAGTGCATTAGAGATTATATATATATGTGTGTTTGTGTGTGTACATGATCATAACATAATTAGTCAGAAAAAAATACTGAATATTGACAAATATAATATTTAATAAATATTTGATAAATACGTATAGTGGTATGTTTAGGAACTGTGGGTAAATAAATGAAAATAATGATATTAAAGGGGTTATCCAGGAAAAAAACTTTTTTTTTATATATCAACTGGCTCCAGAAAGTTAAACAGATTTGTAAATGACTTCTATTAAAAAATCTTAATCCTTTCAGTACTTATGAGCTTCTGAAGTTTAGGTTGTTCTTTTCTGTCTAAGTCCTCTCTGATGACACGTGTCTCGGGAACCGCCCAGTTTAGAAGAGGTTTGCTATGGGGATTTGCTTCTAAACTGGGCGTTTCCCAAGACACGTGTCATCAGAGATTACTTAGACAGAAAAGAACAACCTTAACTTCAGAAGCTCATAAGTACTGAAAGGATTAAGATTTTTTAACAGAAGTAATTTACAAATCTGTTTAACTTTCTGGAACCAGTTGATATATATATAAAAAAAGTTTTTTCCTGGAATACCCCTTTAAAATCACTCTGCATCTGCGCACTACGCACTCTCTCCGCAGCGCAACATCTATGTGATTGAAGTGACGTCCTTCATTTAGTTTGTGCACGCGTTATAGACAATCTAGGGTGTGCAACACCATCTTACATTAGGGCAAGCAAGTATCAACCTATTTGTGGACAAACAATAAAAAGAAAAAGAAATAAATAAAATGAAATAAAATATAAAGCAGCAGGTCAGGTAAGTGGTATGTACTTGTACAATGACCCCCCCGACCTACGATGGCCCCGACATACGATCATTTCAACATATGATGGCCTCTCATCGCATGTTGAAGGCCGCATGAACATCCGATGCTTTTGTATGTCGGGGCCATCGCATAAACGGCTATCCGGCAGCGCAGACTGCTTCAGCTGCCACCGGATAGCCGTTTACGGTGCCCCGTGTGGTCCGCTGACGATCACTTACCTGTCCTCAGGGCTCCGGCGCGTCCTCTTCGGGATCCCCTGCATGGTCGGCGCTCTCCATCGTCGTCATCACGTCGCTGGGCACGCCGTCCCGTCATCCAATAGGAGCGGCGTGCGTAGCGACGTGATGGCGGCGACGGAGAGCGAGGATGCCGGGGAAGCAGAAGTCTTGCCGGAGGGTCGGGGACACCTCGGGGACGCGGCGACAGCGATGGAAGGCAACATTCAGGGCATCGGTGACGAGCAGTGACGGTCCGGAGGGGCGGGGACACGTGAGTACAACTTCCTATACCAGTGGTCTTCAACCTGCAGACCTCCAGATGTTGCAAAACTACAACTCCCAGCATGCCCGGACAGCCAACGGCTGTCCGGGCATGCTGGGTGTTGTAGTTTTGCAACATCTAGAGGTCCGCAGGTTGTAGACCACTGTCCTATACTTTACATTGCACGGATCCCTCAACATACGATGGTTTCAACAAACGATGGTCCATTTGGAACGGATTACCATCGTATGTTGAGGGACCGCTGTACTTGTATAACCATACATACATACATACGTTTTCAGCCCCCTTGTTAAATCAGTATAGCAGTGTCTGTCAGGATCCGGCACAATGAAGTGTCGGACTCTCGTATCCCCGGAGCCAAGGACCCCGAGCACTCTACCGAATAGGTGGAATCTCCAGCAATCGGCTCATTAACGCCGACCCTCACGGTCAGTGCAACATAGGGGCACATTGGACCACACAGGTATGAAGATTACCACTACCACAAACTGCAAAAAGAAAATGGATCTCCCGGTATCTAAACATTTCACGGAGATGGGCCATAGTGAAAAAGAACTCTACTAGAGATGAGCGAACTTACAGTAAATTTGATTCGTCACGAATTTCTCGGCTTGGCAGTTGATGACTTATCCTGCATAAATTAGTTCAGCTTTCCGGTGCTCCCGTGGGCTGGAAAAGGTGGATACAGTCCTAGGAGACTCTTTCCTAGGAATGTATCCACCTTTTCCAGCCCACCGGAGCACCGGAAAGCTGAACTAATTTATGCAGGAAAAGTCATCAACTGCCGAGCCGAGAAGTTCGTGACGAATCGAATTTACTGTAAGTTCGCTCATCTCTAAACTCTACGCAGTGCAGTTTTTCTGCAGGTCCATACGGTCGCAAGGATACCCAATTTATGTAGGTTTGATTTTAATAAATAACATTATAACTACATGCACCAAAATTAATACATTGAAAAATATCATCTTCTGACCCCCTATAACTTTTTATTTTTCGGTATAAGGGACGGTATGAGGGCTAATTTTTTGCATCATGATCTGAAGTTTTTATGGGTACCATTTTTGTTTTGACCGGACTTTTTTGATCACTTTTTATAAAAACATTTTATGGAATAAAAAGTGGCCAAAAATACACTATTTTGGACTTTTTACGTGTACGCCATTGACCGTGCAGTTTAATTAATATATTTTTATAGTTCCAACATTTACGCATGCGGCGATACCACATGTTTATTTTTATTTACACATTTTTTTTTTTTTTTTTTTTATGGGAAAGGTGATTCAAACTTTTATTAGGGGAGGGGTTAAATCCCATTTATTAACACTTTTTGTTTGCAATGTTATAGCCCCCATAGGGGATTATAACACTGCACACACTGATCTCTTACACTGTTCACTGCCATAGCATTGACATGGCATTGATCAGTGTTATCGCCGCTCGACTGCTCCTACCTGGATCTCAGGCACGGAGCAGTCATTCGGCGATCGGACAGCGAGGAGGCAGGTAGGGATCCTCTTCGTGTCCTGCATGCTGTTTGGGAAGCCGCGATTTCACCGCGACGGTCCCGAACAGCACCACTGAGCTAACCGCCAATGTTTACTTTCGTTTTAGACGCGGCTATCAAGTTTGATCGCTGTGTCTAAAGGGTTATAGCAACCGGGACCCACAGGGTATGTTGCGCGCTCACCACCTAATTTTGGCTACTGAAGAAAAAACCTGAGGTCTTGAAACGCGTTTAGCCTGGTTTCACTTAACTCTGTAGTGTGCAAAGGACATTTACCGCAAATATTATCCATTCTATTGCTTATCCACTCGCAACAGCTGGAAACCCCCCCCCCCCCCCCCCCATTGCAGTACCACTGTTACAGCGCACACAAAAGACTCTGACACACGAGGGTGACGGCATCACAGGGCATCCACACTATCTGATAACTTCCAGCCGCAGACATCACTATCTCTGAGACCGGCTGCCATCCGTGCCAAACCGCGGCCACAACACCTTACCGGAGATCACCGATGTTACCGCTTTTACCACAAAGATCTCCCCAGCCACGACTGCCCAGCGCATCCTCCAATGGGCACCACTAACACCAGGCTGAATGCCAGTCCATGCCAACCCACATCCGACGCTGAACTAAGGAGACTCCACACCGAATGAGGGGGTAGTGGTGCGGTGCACCAATAATGCCTTTAATTTCTTTCATCATCTTGGAAATTCTACCATGTTACTCCAGCGGAACTAATATAGAGAACTATAGCGAAATTTGCACAATCGGACTTTGTAATATAGAGAACTATAGCGAAGCTTTGCACTAGCGGACTTTGCACTATTTTTATACTATTTTTATACCTATCTTATCCCTAATCCTTTTATCTCCACCTGTATCATTTAGCCTTATTTCTTATACCCCGCCCTAATAGTGGGGAACATCTATTATATTGGCTTGTTATTATTGTTTTCTAATGTACCTACCGTATTTTTCACCGTATAAGACGCACTTTTTCTTCCCCAAAACTGGGCCGAAAAGTTGGTGCGTCTTATACGGCGAATACACGCCTATTGGGTCCGTCCCGGCGGCCATCAATGGCCGGGACCCGCGGCTAATACAGGACATCACCGATCGCGGTGATGCCCTGTATTAACCCTTCAGACGTGGCGATCAAAGCTGACCGCCGCGTCTGAAGCAAAAGTGACACTAACCCGGCTGCTCAGTCGGGCTGTTCGGGACCGCTGCGGTGAAATCGCGGCGTCCCGAACAGCTTACAGGACACCGGGAGGGACCTTACCTGCCTCCTCGGTGTCTGCTCTGTGCTGGGATCCCCTGCATGGCCGGCGCTCTCCTTCGACGTCATCACGTCGTCGCGCACGCCGTCCCGTCATCTAATAGGAGCGGCGTGCGTAGCGACGTGATGACGGTGACGGAGAGCGAGGATCCCGGGGAAGAAGACGTCCGGAGCGTCGGGGACACCACGGGGACGCGGCGACATCGATGGAGCGACATCCAGGGCAGCGGTGACGGGTCCCGAGCGGAGGGGACACGTGAGTATTACCTCCTACCAGTGGTCTTCAACCTGCGGACCTCCAGATGTTGCAAAACTACAACTCCCAGCATGCCCGGACAGCCAACGGCTGTCCGGGCATGCTGGGAGTTGTAGTTTTGCAACATCTGGAGGTCCGCAGGTTGAAGATCACTGTTGGGTTCAGAATCTTTTTTTTCTAGATTTTGCACCTTTAAAATAGGGTGCGTCTTATACGCCGGTGCGTCCTATAGGGCGAAAAATAAGGTATATATCTACAATACATATCTGGAGCCTGCACAAGGGCCCTGCACTAGACCTCAGTTATTCTATTTAATACATTTCATTTTATTTAGTAAATACTCATATTTCATTGTACTGGATCAAACTATTTTCTTATCTTGTATACATATCATTTGTGTATATATATTTATATATATCATATTATTATTTTTGTACAAGTTATTAATTTTACAATTAAACATTGAGAAAAGAAATCAATACAATCATATATAATCTTACCCATCATCCATTCTGGCTCCCGGCCGCGCTGCTCTTTGATGTCCCTGCTCGCTGTCGAAAACCTTTCCCATCTTTCAAATAAAATAAAGTTTCATTTTATTTTCATTTAATTTTTCAAATTTCAGGTAAATTTTTTTATTACATTTTTTTGTGGTACTTAAAGAAATTCTAAAAAGATTCCTATCACCTGTTTTTTTAGATCGATTAAAGGGGTACTCCATTCCTAGACATCTTATCCCCTACCTAAAGGATAGGGGATAAGATGTCTGATCGCGGGGGTCCCGCTGCTGGACACCCCCCCCCCCCGCGATCTCCCACAGCACGCGACGTTCTAAACGAATGTCAGGTTCCTGCGGCAACGATCATGATGTCATAGCCATGCCCCCCTTGTGACATCTCCCCACGCCCCCTACTTTCATGTCATGCCCCCTTGTGACATCACACACGCCCCCTCCCATAGACATGAATGGAGGGGGCGTGGCATCGCGAGGGTGTGTGGTCGTGATATCACGATCACGGCCTCCGGCTGGAGCACTGGGGTACCCCTTTAAGTACAAAAAATAAGAAAAAAAAAGGCAGAAAAAACCTTAACGCAAAACCCACATGGCGTTTTTTTTTATTTTTTATTTTTATGGACTTCTATGGGAGAAAAATGCCAAGATTTTGCAGAAAAAAAACGCCAAAGTCTCAATATGCTGGCATTTTTGAAAAACTGCCACTGAGCCCAAAAAGGCAGAAAAACGCCAAAACAGAATAAAAAATAAAAAAATTTAAGAAATGCCAAATGGATATAGCATTTTGTAATTTGCTTTTAAATTGTAACTAACATCTGGCTGCAGTGTTTTCTGACTAGAAAAAAATGGCAGGCGTTGTGTTTGGGCGTTTTTTTAAATGTGGAAATTTACCGCAATACAGCAAGCAGAAGGGTACAGGGAAATAGACTTATAGGGGGAGATTTATCAAAACCTGTCCAGAGGAAAAGTCGCTGAGTTGCCCATAGCAACCAATCAGATCGCTTCTTTCACTTTCTTTCACTTAACAAGACGCCTTGTTAAAAATGAAAGTAGTGATCTGATTGGTTGCTATGGGCAACTCAGCAACTTTTCCTCTAAACAGGTTTTGATAAATCTCCCCCATAGTCCAATTATAGGGTGCTCAACTTCAGGACACGATCCCAAGAACAAAATAAATCCGAAAAGAGGGGAACGGCACTCCAATATGGCAATGCCAAAACGTGACTTTATTCACCCACCCGCACAAAAAACAAGTTTTTTTGCACAGATGGGTGAACAAAGTCACGTTTTTGCGTTGACATATTGGAGTGCCGTTCCCCTCTTTTTAGGTTTAACCCCTTAAGGACTAAGCCCATTTGGGCCTTAAGGACTCAATTTTATTTTTACGTTTTAGTTTTTTTCCAAAACTGGGGGGGAAAAGTCTGTGCGTCTTATACGGCGAATACACCCCTATCGCGACGGTCCCTGCGGCCATCAACGGCCGGGACCCGCGGCTAATACAGGACATCACCGATCGCGGTGATGCCCTGTATTAACCCTTCAGACGCGGCGATCAAAGCTGACCGCCGCGTCTGAAGGGAAAGTGACACTAACCCGGCTGTTCAGTCTGGCTGTTCTGGACCGTTATTTTTACACTTTGATAGTACCGATAGCAGACTATTTATAGCAATCATTCGATTGCTACTACTGTCCAGTGCTATGCAGTGCTATGCACTGATCAGTATTATCGGTCATCTTCTGCTCTGGTCTGCTCGATCTCAGACCAGAGCAGAAGACCCGTGGAAGGCAGCGGAGGCAGGTGAGGGGACCTCCGTCTGCCGTTCGGGATGATCGGATTACCGCGGCAGCTCTGCGGGCGATCCGATCATCCATTTTAGTGACAGCAGCGCTGCAGATGCCGTGATCTGTATTAATTACGGCATCTGAGGGATTAATGGCGGACATCTGTGCGAGCGCGGATGTTGGCCATTACCGGTGGGACCTGCCGCGCATGACTCGAGTATCGCACCGATGCTTGCGGTCATGGATAGGACGTAAATGTACATCCTAGTGCGTTAAGTACCACCGCACCAGGACGTACATTTATGTCCTGCATCATTAAAGGGGTACTCCTCCCCTAGACATCTTATCCCCTATCCAAAGGATAGGGGATAAGATGTCAGATCGCTGGGGTCCCGCTGCTGGGGACCCCGGGGATCCCCGCTGCGGCACCCCGCTATCATTACTGCGCAGAGCGAGATCGCTCTGCACGTAATGACGGGCAATACAGGGGCCGGAGCATCGTTACGTCATGGCTCCGCCCCTCGTGACATCACGACCCGTTGTCACGCCCCCTGCCATAGACTTGCATTAAGGGGACAGGCCGTGATGTCATGAGGGGCGGAGCCATGACGTCACGCTGCTCCGGCCCCTGTATCGCCCGTCATTACGCACAGAGCGAACAGTAATGATAGCGGGGTGCCGCAGTGGTGATCCCCGGGGTCCCCAGCAGCGGGACCGCGGCGATCTAACATCTTATCTCCTATCCTTTGGATAGGGGATAAGATGCCAGGGGCGGAGTAACCCTTTAAGGGGTTAAATGGGTATTCCAGTAAAAAAAAAAACTGCTTTTTTTTTTTTCATATCAACTGGCACCAGAAAGTTAAACAGATTTGTAAATTACTTCTATTAAAAAAAATCTTAATGCTTCCAGTACTTATCAGCTGCTGTATGCTCCAGAGGAAGTTATTTTCTTCTTAAATTTCCTTTCTGTCTGACCACAGTGCTCTCTGCCATTTTAGGAACTGTTCAGAGTAGGAGCAAATCCCCATAATAAACCTATCCTGCTCTGGACAGTTCCTGACATGAACAGAGGTGTCAGCAGAGAGCACTGTGGTCAGACAGAAAGGAAATTCAGAAAGAAAAGAACTTCCTCTGGAGCACAAAGCAGCTGATAAGTACTGGAAGGATTACGATTTATAACTTTCTTGCACCAGTTGATTTAAAAAATATATAAAAATGTTTTCCAGTGGAGTACCCCTTTAAGTGGAAACTTAGCCTTCCACTGCATTTTCTAAATTTCGATTGCCTGCCTTCTGGTTACCTTGTCCCCTATCAGTGATTGGTCTAAAGTCAAAACAAACAAAACTTTCAAACAAACAAAAGTTGTTGGATCATGAAATTATTGGTGACCTGTGTTGCCAGAAGCAGTTTCTTGTTTTCTAAAAATCTTAATCATTAACAGGTGTCATTCCTCATATCTGGGTTCGTAAAAAGATTAACTGTGGCAACACACTGACAAAAATAAATAAATAAATAAAACACTCCATATTTTACAACACAAAAAGTGCCGAGGCATTGTTCATGTATGACAGGCGGCGACACCCGGCCCCGATCTGATAAGTGTCTCTAGTCACCTGCTCCGCTTCCCATATTTAGAGAAGGTGTAACTTTACATACATAAAAGACTATTAAAATGTTTAGCCCTTGACAAGGCTCAAAGTTCCTGATGCTCTTACTATCTTAAACTGGATACACAAAAAAAGATGCCAGTCTAAGAAACCGCTAAGGGGGTCCGGTTAAACACTAGAAAAATAGAAATGCATAATAAATACAAGCCAAGTACAGGTATTTTACTTAGCCCCTTCCCAATTTTTTGGACAACAACATTTTTGTATTTTTCATCCCAGATATCCACTTAAGCCCATCAACGTGTTCTAGGGGGCACCTGGGCCAGCAGAAGACGCAGGACCGAGTTTTACAGCGTTTTACTGGCCCAGCGTGTATAAAGAGGTCGAGAGGTGCTGTGAATCTTGCCCAACATGCCAAATAACTAGCCCCCAGCCACATTACCTAAGTCCCCTGGTTCCCCTCCTGATTATAGAGGTCCCATTTGAACCGATTGCTATAGATCTGGTAGGCCCATTGCCAAAATCCACTACGGGGCATCAACACATCCTTGTAGTCCTGGACTATGCGACTAGGTATCCCGACGAGCTGCCTCTGCGACATACCTTGGCCAAACTCATAGCTAAGGAGCTAATGGAGAGGTTTTCCTGAGTGGGTTTACCTAAAGAGGTGTTGACTGACCAGGGCACGCCGTTTATGTCAAAAGTAATGAAAGAGCTCAGTAAGTTACTGCAGGTAAAACAGCTACGGACCTTCGTGTACCACCCGCAGACAGATGGCCTGATAGAAAGGTTTAACCAAACATTAAAAAAATATGTTGAAGCGGGTGGTGGCTAGAGATGGAATGAATTGGGATCTTTTATTGCCCTATCTCATGTTCGCAGTGCGAGAAGTGCCCCAGGCCCCTACTGGGTTCTCGCCCCTTTGAACTGCTGTACGGCAGACATCGTGGTCTGTTGGAGATAGCTAAAGAGGCATGGGAAGAACAGCCTACGCCGCAGAAAAGTGTAATTGAGTATGTCCCTCAGTTGCAGGAACGGATGGAAACAGTGTTGCCCTTGGGGAGAGAACATATGGAGGCAGCTCAGCGAGCTCAGAGCAGAGTTTATAATCGCCAGGTTCGGGTTCAGAATTTTAACCCAGGAGATCGGGTTCTGGTTCTGGTACCAATGATCAACAGTAAATTTCTGGCCAGGTGGCAGGGTCCCTACGAAGTGATCAAAAAGGTGGGGGAGGTGACGTACATGGTACACCAGCCCGGGCGAAGAAAGCCAGAGCAAGTGTACCATATAAACTTATTGAAACCTTGGAAAGATAGGGAGACTAGTGTGGATGACCGCCCCCGGACAGGTTTGTTAGGGGTGGAGTTTCCCGTCCCTCAGTCTGGTGCGAAGGAAGCAGTTGCCACAGTGAAAATTGCTGACAACCTTTCCCCTGCACAGACTCAGAAGGCCAGGGAGTTTGTCAGTAGGAACACCGATGTGTTCTCAGACCTTCCTGGACATACTTCTGTCAACTGCCATGACATTGTCACTGCACCCCGGGTAAAAATATGGTTGGAACCATACCAGTACCTGAGTCGCGGCCACAATCCATATCGGAAGAAGTACAGCAGATGTTAAAACTGGATGTCCTCGAGGAATCAAAGAGTGAGTGGGCCAGTCCGATAGTCCTAATACCCAAGCCAGATGGTACGTTGTGGTTCTGTAACGACTTCTGCAAACTTAATGAGGTGTCCAAGTTTGATGAATACCCCATGCCCCGAGTTGATGAGCTTCTTGAAAGGTTAGGACAGGCTCGGTATTTTTCTGTTTTGGACCTCACTAAAGGGTACTGGCAGATGCCCTTGACAGAGGCTGCGAAAGAGAAAACAGCCTTTGTCACACCAGAAGGTTTGTTCCAGTACAAGGTGTTAACCTTTGGTTTACATGGCGCTCCCGCTACATTTCAAAGGCTAATGGATATTGTACTTCAGGCACATCGTCGGTATGCCTCAGCTTATCTGGACGATATCATCATCCCCAGTAAAGACTGGGAGAGTCACCTTCCAAAAGTGCAGGCAGAGGTAGACTGCCTTAGGAAGGCCGTGTTAACTGCCAACCCAAAAAATTGTGCCATAGGGCTGGAAGAGACCAAATACCTGGGGTATGTCATTGGGCGTGGAGTTGTCAAACTCCAGGTAAACAAAATAGAGGCCATTCGGAATTGGCCCCGACCTGTCACTACCTGACAGGTGAGGTCATTCTTAGGAATGGTGAGTTACTATATGAGGTTTATCCCCCATTTTGCGACGGTGGCCGCTCCCTTAACAAACCTACTGAAGGGACACAAGTCCATCATGGTGCGTGGGAACGAACAGGCAGAGCAGGCGTTTTCCGCTTTGAAGTCGGCCCTATGTGGGTCTCCGGTGTTGGTGACAGCCGACTTCAAAAGGGAATTTGTGGTACAGACCGATACCTCTGAAATAGGTCTCGGTGATGTAATCTCCCAGGAGGTCAATGGGGAAGGGCATCCCGTTGTCTTTCTCAGCCGAAAACTGATCCCCGGCCGAGACCAGGTATAGTATAGTGGACAGAGAGTGCCTAGCCATTAAGTGGGCACTCAAGTCTCTCCGCTATTATCTGTTGGGCAGTCTCATCACGGATCATTCCCCCTTTAAGTGGATGTGTCAAGCCAAGGACAAAATGCCAGGGTCACTAGGTAGTTTCTGTCATCACAGAACTTCAAGTTTAGGGTTGAACACAGAGCGGGTCGTTTGCTAAGCAATGCCGATGCCCTATCACAAGTCCACTGTTGTACAAGTGTTCACCTAGTCAGGCTTGAACAAAGGGGGGGTATGTGATAAGGTGAAAGGTTTCGTGGTGGATGGGCGATATGTGTCGCCAAGGCTCCTGGCCTTGGTGAAGTAAGGGCCGGTATTCATTCAGTGTCTGTGCTGCGATGCAAACTGACACTGTGGCCGTAGTGTGGCTGGAAGGCCAATCCGGGATGGCTCTTACTGGGAATGACCAAGTGCAGGGTGGGGGCCATTCCCCACAATCCAGGCCGGCTTTTGTTGGCCTTAAAGGCAACCTGTCTCACCAGATGAGGGAGATTTTCTAGTTGCAGCTCACACTGCCAGAGAGAGCTGAATGTGGAGTTCTTCCCTACATTTGCTCCAAGTTTGGATGCTGGTGAACAGCCTGCCTGGAGGCCTGGAAAAGACTTGCTTGATGCCACATGGCATGGACTCAGGTGTGAACAAACACCTAAGAAATGCACGTGGACTTTTGTTATGTTTTCCTTTGTTCTGCATTTAAAGACTTTTTGCTGTGTGACAAGTGTGAATAAAATGCTGAACTTTGATTTGGAAAATACTGTTTCCTTTCCTCTATACTGCAACCGCACCTATCTGCAATAGCGAGTTATCACAATATATATATAGGTATATACAGTCACCCCTGAAATTGAAGTAAATGAAGTATTTTTCACAGAAAAGGATTGCAGTAAGGCTGGGTCCACACTACGTTTTGTCCCATACGGGAGCGCATACGGCAGGGGGGAGCTAAAAGCTCGCGCTCCCGTATGTTACCGTATGCGCTCCCGTATGCCATTCATTTCAATGAGCCGACCGGAGTGAAACGTTCGGTCCGGTCGGCTCATTTTTGCGCCGTATGCGCTTTTACAACCGGACCTAAAACTGTGGTCAACCATGGTTTTAGGTCCGGTTGTAAAAGCGCATACGGCGCAAAAATGAGCCGACCGGACCGAACGTTTCACTCCGGTCGGCTCATTGAAATGAATGGTATACGGGAGCGCATACGGTCACATACGGGAGCGTGAGCTTTTAGCTCCCCCCTGCCGTATGCGCTCCCGTATGGGACAAAACGTAGTGTGGACCCAGCCTAACACATGTTTTGCTGTACACATGTTTATTCTCTTTGTGTGTATTGGAACTAAACCAAAAAGGGAGGGGAAAAAAGCAAATTGGACATAATGTCACCAAACTCCAAAAATGGTCTGGACAAAATTATTGGCACTATTTCAAAATTGTGGAAAAATAAGATTGTTTTAAGCATGTGATGCTCCTTTAGATTCACCTGGGGGCAAGTAACAGGTGTGGGCAATATAAAAATCATACCAGAAAGCAGATAAAAAGTAGTGTTGCTCGCGAATATTCGCAATGCAAATTTTATTTGCGAATATCGCATATTCCCGAATTCGCGAATATTCGCGAATATAGCACTATATATTCGCAATTACGAATATTCGGTTTTTTTTTCACAGTACACATTACAGTGATCATCCCTCTCTGCTTTCAGCTTGTGTGGTGTAAAGAAGGCTCTAATACTAATACTGCAAATTTTCGCATATGAGAATTTACGCACATGCGAAAATAAAACGTGAATATTACGAATATACAAATTTAGCGAATATATGACGAATATTTCTCTATATATTCGCGAAATTTCGCGAATTCGAATATGGCCTATGACGCTCAACACTAATAAAAAGGAGAGAAGTTCACTTAGTCTTTGCGACCACTTCTGATCCCATGATCTGCTGCAAAATTATCGTGATCTAGAGTCAGATTTGCTGGAAGTCCCATAGACTTACATGTGACTTCCCACACATGCGTCTCCAGATCGCAATAGTTTGGCAGCAGGTCACGTGATCAGAAGTGGCAGAGGTACGCTTTAAAGAGTACCTGTCACCAAACTAAACTTTTAATATATTGTTCCTTATGTAATAATAAGGCACTTTACAATTTACTTACTGTTAAAATTCTCAACCTTTATATTTTTTTCTTTCCATTTCTTTCCTAGCAGCCTCCCAGTCTGACTGGGAGAGCATGGTAAGTGAGCCATTACACCTTGTTCACACTGGTGTGGTGCTGTGCGGTGTCCGTCTCTGCCGTGGCGCCGTGTCTGTGGGGAGGTGCGACCCATAGACTGGTTTGAGTGACATTGGGGCCGCTCTGCCAGTGGGTCGTTCCCCCTTGTGGGCACTGGTGTCGCGGCGGTGGTGGTCGCCGCCCAGTGCTACGCCATTATATGCTAGGGACGTTAGGGACCCACTCTGAATAGGTGGCCTTGACGTGGCGAGTGGGCTTGTACTTTCTGATCAATAATGTATACTAACAACCTGTTAGTTTTTGATATTATGCTGAGAAGCAATTAGATCATTATTCAAGATTGTAGATGTGCGACCATGTCTGTTTTCTACTTTATATATTTTTAATGTGATTGAAAAAATGGCCACTTGGTGGCTCTGTTCTGTTCCCTGTCTAAAGTCAAGCAGTTAGTTTGGTCTCCTCCCGGCCTGGCAGGAGACCACACTCAGTAAGGGCGTGCGGGGGATGGCGAGGCACAGCTCTCACAGGTTTTGGTGACCACGCACCTGCGGGGGAACGCTGACTTTCTCCTGCTGGCAGCTCACACAATGTGAACAAGGGGAAAGGTATGATACACAGATTTTTAAAGCTCAGGAAGTGCAGGAGGGGTGTTAGGAGTAGTTAGGGAACATAATCTGAGTTAGTTTAGAAAATATGGTTTGATGACAGGTTCTCTTTAAATATTCATATTCATTCACCAATTATTTCATCCACTCATGCATGTTATCATTCATTCATACAGTCATGGCCGTTAATGTTGGCACTCCTGAAATTTTCAAGAAAATTAAGTATTTTTCACAGAAAAGGATTGCGGTGACACATGTTTTGCTATACACATATTTATTCCCTTTGTGTGTATTGGAACTAAACCAAAAAAGGGAGGAAAAAAAGCAAATTGGACATAATGTCACCAAACTCCAAAAATGGTCTGGACAAAATTATTGGCACCCTTTCAAAATTGTGGATAAATAAGATTGTTTCAAGCATGTGATGCTCCTTTAAACTCACCTGGGGTAAGTAACAGGTGTGGGCAATATAAAAATAACACCTGAAAGCAGATAAAAAGGAGAGAAGTTCACTTAGTCTTTGCATTGTGTGTCTGTGTGTACTAAGCATGGACAACAGAAAGAGGAGAAGAGAACTATCTGAGGACTTGAGAACCAAAATTGTGGAAAAATATCAACAATCTCAAGGTTACAAGTCCATCTCCAGAGATCTAGATTTGCCTTTGTCCACAGTGCACAACTTTATCAAGAAGTTTGCAACCCATGGCACTGTAGCTAGTCTTCCTGGGCGTAGATGGAAGTGAAAAAATGATGAAAGGTGTAAATGCAGGATAGTCCGGATGGTGGATAAGCAGCCCCAAACAAGTTCCAAAGATATTCAAGCTGTCCTGCAGGCTCAGGGAGCATCAGCGTCAGTGCAAACTATACGTTGACATTTAAATGAAATTTAACGCTATGGCAGGAGACCCAGGAGGACCCCAATATGGAGGAGACCCAGGAGGACCCCACTGCTGACACAGAGACATAAAAAAGCAAGACTACATTTTGCCAAAATGAACTAACCAAAATCCTTCTGGGAGAACATCTTGTGGACAGATGAGACCAAGATAGAGCTTTTTGGTAAAGCACATTATTCTACTGTTTACCGAAAACGGAATGAGGCCTACAAAGAAAAGAACACAGAACCTACAGTGAAATATGGTGGAGGTCAATTATGTTTTGGGGTTGTTTTGCTGCCTCTGGCACTGGGTGCCTTGAATGTGTACAATATATGGAACAAAAAAGGATCCCTGAAGGTTCCAGGGCAATAAATAAATATCAACCTTTAAGGGGTAACCCCGTTGCGGGGGAAAACCTTTACTAGAGCCCCCCCCCCCTAAAATTAATATCTTTATTGACTTGCTATATTAAAAACTACCCTTATTAGACACACAGTTTAAAATTATCAGCAGTGTCAATGGAGTATTATGGGAGAGCTAGACCTCTCCTAACTACTAGACCTCTGTTAATGCTAGTGCGTTAGTGTATTGTTCACTAGGTCTGTGCACTAATAAATATGCATGATTGCATTAGTATTTGCGCCATTGAGCACACACTGTATTTAAACTTGGCTAGCTTCCCCTGCAAGGCATCATGAAATCTGAGGATTACCAACGGATTTTGGGTCACACTGTACAGCCCAGTGTCAGAAAGCTGGGTTTGCGTCCAAGATCTTGGGTCTTCCCTCAGGACAATGACCCCAAACATATGTCAAAAAGCCCCCAGAAATGGATGGCAACAAATCACTGGAGAGTTCTGAAGTGTCAGCAATGAGTCCAGATCTAAATCCCATTGATCACCTGTGGAGAGATCTTAAAGGGTGCCTCTCATCAAAAAAAAAACTTTTGATATATTAATGTATGCAGAATAACTTTACAATTGCATGTTATTAAAAAATCTGCTTCTTTCTATTTAATTTTCCACTTTGAAGAAATGACCACTAGGGGTCTCCCTACCAGTCCTGGCAGCAAGCATTTCAGACTCATGCTGGAGTCCTAAACACTACGAGCTGC